>NW_022195060.1:0-139199 GCF_008641045.1 Pistacia vera | reverse complement strand
CGTTTCTGAGAATGAAAAAAAGTGGCTTGAATAAGTCCTGAGATTATAAATGGTGACAATACAGCAGTCCCAGGCTTGAGTTAATGCAGCAGCACAAACTCACAATGGCGCGCTGGTACATAAGGGACAGCCATTTGCTGTTTACATAAGGGACGGCCGTCCCTTAAGTGTGGACTGCCGTCCATACATAATGGACGGGCATCCATTAGTTACGGATGCCCGTCCAAACTTAAGGGACGCTCGTCCACAATTTATGGACGGGCGTCCAAATTTTTTATTTTATTTTTTAAAACAAATTAAATTTGGATTGGCGTCCATTCCTTATGGATGCCCGTCCAAACTTAATAGACGGGCATCCCGTATTTGCGGACGCCCGTTCAAAATTAAGGGACGCCCGTCCACAACCTATGAACGGCTGTCCATAATGTTTTGCAAATTTTTTTATTGTATTTATGGGCGGGCGTCCTTTAAATGGGGACGCCTGTCCCTGGTATATGGACGCCCGTCCATATAATATGGACGGGAGTCCATGTGAGTGAACGACCATCCATATTTGATGGACAGCCGTTCACTAGAAAAAAATTAATAGAAAATTCAGGTGCCTGATACACGTTGGCCGGTACATATTTTTGGTGCAAATTTTTCGGTGTCTGTAGCTTTATTGTTGTTACCATCATAAATTTAAAAAAAAAAAAAAGGAAAAAATATTAATGCTGAAACACAAAGGTTAAAAAAATCATATTATATTACTAATTAAAAAAAGGAATTATCAAAGAGAAAAATATTAATATTAATATTTTATGTAAAAAAAAAAAAAAAACCTTGTATTTATTTATTATTGCTTGTTTGGTTTCTCTCACAAAATTGTTAACTACAGCAGCACTCAATTAATTCCTTTTATACCAAAATTTCCTAATTTAACAATTTAAATATAGTTTAATCAGGATTATATCTTATTTTTATTTTTAAATTAATTCCTTTTATANATACTCTATTTTATACCCTAATCCATATTTTCATGATCAATTTCATGCGATCAATTAGACGGGGCCAAAAATGACTTCCCTTTAATAATCATGCTATTCTTTTAATGAAAATATCTTTTATCGGATAAATGTATGATCTTATACCATCATTAATCAAATAAAATTTTATAATTGTATATTTACTTCAAAAGTAAACAATAATGGTGGTAGATGAGGACGAAAAGTCACAATAAAAATAAAAATAATAAGATATAATTTAATAGTATAATAGTGATTTGATATACACGTTCATAAGAAAAGTTTAAATCCTATGTGTAAAAGAATGTAAAGGTACATACTTTATCATAGGTGTAGAAACTATTATGAAATTGAGTGTTGTTATGCAATTATATAGGGGCGTAAAGTATTAATCAAGAACTTTTTTAAATAAAATTATTGTTATACAGTAGAACTTCTCTATAATAATACTTTATATAGGAATAACTTTCATGTAGTTATAAAAAATTTTCGGTCCTAACTTTGGTTAGTTATAAATAAAAATAAATTTCATATTGTAATAAGTTATAATTTTTCTAGATTCCGTCTTAAAGAGCTTGCCTTTACATAATAATAATCATTTGCATATTGCAAAAAATATATGCTATGTTATACTAAAGGTTTAAGATGAAATAAAATATTTATCTAAAGTTGTTTTAGATAAATATTTATGTTTTAAAGTTGTTACCACATCTTTTATCTTGTGGGTACATAATAAGTTATCAGTATGAACACCTTCTTATTGAAGTCAAAATATTTCTAGTTCTCAAACATGTTTAGAGCTTCTTAACATGAAATTTTTGGTATTTCCATACTATCATCCTCAAGATTATATCTTTTCTCTTATTGTATAATTCCAGTGATGATTTCTTTTTCAGTTAAAATATATACGAGTAGTTGCTCATTTAGATTATTGAGAAAGACATTAATATTCATTTGATCAGTATAGTAAAATTGTCGAATCTGATCAATTAATTTTACAATGACTCGTTGATATCCATTTCTGTGTTATCCTAATGCTACTAAAACAATGAATTGAAATCTTAATACTACTAAAACATGAATTATAAAATAAGAAATCAAAACAATAATTTTTGTAACTATACTTCTATTAAATTATAATCTCTTTATGGTAATAAATTTAATTGGTCCCAATATTATGTCTATAAAGAGGTTCTACTATATTAAGATATATTAAAATGTGATTAGTGGAAAGATTTAATTAGATGAAACGTAATTTCATTGGAACAACTATTAATGTTTTGACTTAATGAGATTGGGTATACATCCATTGCTAAATATATTCTTAAAAATTCACTAATGTCACAATGTCCGATGATGTATGACCTTGAATTTCCTTTTAAAATTGATTGCATAAATATATCTATCCACCGCATTGATTTGGGTCAGTTGTAACTGTAAATATGACATTTCATCTTGTCCAAAATATATATATTATATGGTTTTAGTAACTTATTATCTCAGTAAGAAATGTAATACGTTGATAATATAGATATATTAATTATAAGGTGGAAGACTGAAATCAAGAAACTAACGAAAGTGAAAATGATAAAGTGGGGATGAAATTAGGTTGAGTACTAGAGTACCATCTAAGGTACGGTACACTCACCATCACCAATGTTAGATCAAAGAGACAGTCACTAAGTCCCACATTTCTCTCCAACTCTTGTGAAAATGAAACAGACACCATTCTTAAAAATGGCATTTTCACATTTTACCATCACCTTTTTTATCAACAAATACCCCACATGTACATGTGATACCGAAACTTACAGTTTTCTTTCACCTCAAGCCACACAATTAAGTTCCAACAAATGCATATAGATTTATTTTTATTATATAGTTTCATTTTTTTTTTTTTTATGACAAGGAGTATCCGGACAGTTTACGTGGACCTCAACTAACTTTCTAGAACCCTAGAACTACTAGTCAAATAAGAGTTTCAGTGACTACATCTATTAACAATCGATGAGGGATTCGAATTCAGAACCTCTTGAGTAATATACCCAAAAGTTATTCTCAAACTACTCGATCACCCAGAGATAATTTTATATAATTTCATTAAATAATTAAGTTGACGTATAAGATATTGTCCCATTAGAATTAACCATGTATTATCGGCCACTATGCCTTACCAATAAATAATCATCTCTTTTTGAAATGTTTTACATGAATTTCATTCAAAAATCATGTAAAACATTTACCATGACTCCTATATATAAAAAGAAAAAGACACGTGCCCTCATTACAATAACCCAAACTAGATGGTGAACCTTATTTTCTTCAAATTTAAGGCAGAAAAATAAAAAACCATATGTCCAAAAAGAAAGAAGCAGACAAAAATCCCGAGAATGTAATTAATCTGTTCTGTTTTTTGTACATGTGAATGTTGGTGATGAAAGAAACAGCAGTTGTTACAATCTTATCTTAAAGTTGTAATAAGTTGAGAACTCGCAATCGCTTAGGGTTTGAGCTCAGATAAAATAAAATATGAAAGTGAAACCAAACCTGCCATGCATGCACAAAGTCAATTTAAGCTTGCCGCCACATTATATATAAAAAGCGCTCCAAACTTTAATTATAATTAAACAATGACATATAATAACGTTAAAACACAAACTTTCAGTCTTATCAAAGCATGATTAATTACCTCTGACGGGCCACTTAAATCATCTCCACTGTGCAGATTTCATCAGAAAAAGAAAAGAAGTAATGGATAATAAAACAGGGTTGCCCACTACTATTACTTACCCACCGTTTGTTTAATCTTAACTTTCAAACAACTCATGATGATGATATAGCTTTTGTAGTGTTACCATCTGATGCATGACATGAAAGCCATTTCTCAACCGTTGATTATCTTCATGGGTAAGCATTTTGATTAGAATACAAGCATATATACGTTCACTCTTTCGTAAGCTTTCCAAGTTTAGTCTTTAAATAATACAACGATTTAAAAGCTTAAGACTTTGCAAAGCTTTTCTAAAATTGTGTAGCGACCCAAACATCGGTCAAAGACGTTTCTCATTGCGTCATTTGATAAATGATGATACTTTTTAGTATTATATCAATGCATTCTAGAAGCAACAATTAATTGCTTTTTATTTTTATTTTTTGATTCATAATGATAGTACGTAGAAAATATAAGTAAATATAAACTTAACCCATTACGCAAGAAGAGGTGACATGTCGTCTATGTTAATTGTAGCAATGGGACAATGGACATGTCAGTTCTTGTTCTTGTCATTTGAAAATCCCATCAGTTAAAGATTGAAACTTATCATCTATAAAACTTGCAAGAAAAAGCAGTAAAACTATCAGGCTGCTGTTCCTAAAATTTGATTGAAATGGGCTTGATTAGATAGAGTAAGTTATAACTCCAACGGTATTGCGCAATGCTCAAGTACATGAATATATTCAATTATAGAAACCTAAATGCATTTATATACAGTTATATAATTGCACATATTGACCTAATAAAATGAAATTCAACCTAACAGTTGATCTGTAGAGGTGAAAATAATAAATTTCCACGCTACCAATTCAGTTGACTCATAATTCTCACAGTTCAATTTATGTTAGTTTTAACTAGCATTAGGTTTTATTTTTTGAGTAAACGACTATTTCCTACCCAAGATTTGCTTTAATAACACTTTCCCACCCAAAAAGTTTCAAAATACCACTTTTCCACCCAAAGTTTATATTCCGTTAATACTCAAAATGCACTTAACTTTCTCGGCCGGCGTTCAACTAATTATCAAGAGCCAGGGTAAGAGGGATTTTGTAGAGTGGAAGCCGGTGGATTGAATGGTGGTGATCGATTGAATATTTGCCAGAATCAGTGGGAAATTGGCTAAGAACATGAAACCTTAGCTTTGTTGTGGCCGGCAATCGATAAAAAATTAGGTGCCGGAGTGAGAGGGGTTTTATAGAAAGGAGATCGAAGGTTCAAATGGTGTTGACAGGGAGAGCTTTCGACATCAGATTCAGCTGTAATCAACTTTAGGTAATAACGGAATATTACGTGTGGAAAAATGGTATTTTGAAATTTTTTGGGTGGGAAATTCATTAAGGAAAACCTTGGGTGGAAAAAAAAAGTCGTTTACTCTTATTTTTTCTTCAAACCTGACACACTCTAGACTCTGAACATTTTCTTTTGTATTGAATTTAATTGTTTAAATATTATACAACGGTTCAGTTAGTAGTTCTATATTAATTTCTAAAGAGTGGGGACGATAATTAAATAATTTACCTTAAATTCCAACCCACCAAAATATTTCCCATAAATAGAAAATGGAATACAGAAAGCTTAGTAGATGAATTTCCAAATCTTAATTAGTCCTTAAAACACTACTTTATGTAACATGCAAGATAGAAAACTGGGGTATTTTAACACTACTTTATGTAACATGCAAGATAGAAAACTTGGGTATTTTTTAAGAAATCTTGTTTTAAAGAATAATATTATTGTTCATTCACCTAACCAAAGAAAAACGACATTACAGCAATTCCCATATCCTCTATATAATAATAAGTTAGTGTTAGCCCGTCATTCAATATACGACGGCAACAAGCCTGAAAGCAAGAAGCAATAGACAATAACAAGAGAGAGTGAGAGATCGAAATGGACTCCTGGCTTCGACTTTTGCTTCTTGTAGCATGCGTTTTTCCTCTTGTAGTTGAATGCAGGGTTCGCCACTACAAGTTTAACGTAAGTACATGCACCTCTTAAATTGCACTTAAAACACGGTAGCCTTCTTCAGTTTTTCATTCATTCTTTTTCACCATGGCATTTTGCATGTTTGTTTTGATCTATCATGCGGATAAGCATGTAAATATTTACGTAGTTATAGTAAATTTTTGTCAACGTAGTTGTTGGAAAATGTAAATGTCAATCTTGGTCACTTGCTGCTGGACTTTTTTATGGTACTTTGTTCTAATTTTTTATATATTTTTCATAATTCTACCGTTAATAAACTAAAACGGGGAGGAACCTAGCTGTATCAGTTTGTGTTGCATGTGGAATGAAACTTAAAGGACATTTGCAGAAACTTGTGCAATATATATGTAAGTTTTTAACAGAGGTTTGGTGCTTTTCTGGGTAACTTGTAAAGGTGGTGATGAAAAACTCCACCAAACTATGCTCGACCAAGTCCATTGTCACAGTTAATGGGAGGTTCCCAGGACCCACTCTTTATGCAAGGGAAGATGATACCGTGCTCGTCAAGGTCGTCAACCATGTCAAATATAATGTTTCTATCCACTGGTGAGAATTCTAGAGATGATTCATTCAATCTTTAACCCAATTAAATGTAATGTTGATTTATTTAATTACACTTAATTTTCCAGGCATGGTATCCGACAACTGAGAACCGGCTGGGCTGATGGACCAGCATATGTCACACAGTGTCCAATTCAGCCTGGGCAAACCTACGTATACAATTTCACAATTACAGGCCAACGGGGCACGCTTCTCTGGCATGCACATATTCTCTGGCTAAGGTCCACTGTCCATGGTGCCCTTGTTGTCTTGCCTAAGCGTGGTGTTCCATATCCCTTCCCACAGCCCCACGAGGAACAGGTTATTGTACTTGCTGAGTGGTGGAAGTCAGATACTGAAGCCGTTATCAATCAAGCTCTCAAATCTGGATTGGCACCTAATGTTTCCGATGCCCACACAATTAACGGCCAGCCGGGGCCTGTATCTAATTGTTCTTCACTGGGTAGGATTACATTACATAAATAAACTTCTGTTTATTAGATTCATTTTTAAATTTTGGGGCTCTGTTTCTGTTATGTGCAGGGGGCTATACATTGCCTGTGGTAAACGGCAAAACCTACCTTCTTCGTTTGATCAATGCTGCACTCAATGAAGAGCTTTTCTTCAAGATAGCAGGGCACAAGCTTACCGTTGTGGAAGTTGATGCCACCTACGTCAAACCATTCAAAACTGACACTGTCGTAATTGCCCCAGGACAAACCACTAATGTCCTTGTTACTGCTGACCAAAATTCTGGCAAGTACCTAGTTGCAGCCTCTCCTTTCATGGACGCTCCAGTTGCGGTCGACAACGTCACTGCAACCGCCACATTGCACTATTCAGGCACGCTTTCTAGTACACGCACAACTGTCACCAAACCACCCCCCCAAAATGCCACCGCAGTTGCTAACAACTTTACTGATTCTCTTCGTAGCCTTAATTCCAAAAGGTACCCAGCCAAAGTCCCACAAACAGTTGATCATAGCCTTTTCTTTACGGTAGGACTCGGAATCAACCCTTGTCCTTCTTGCAAAGCTGCAAATGGTAGCCGAGTGGTGGCTGCTATCAATAATGTCACATTTGTTATGCCAACTACTGCATTACTTCAAGCACATTTTTTCAATATTAGTGGGGTATTCACAACCGACTTTCCCGGTAACCCACCAAACACTTTTAACTACACTGGAACCGCACCAGCAAACTTGGCGACCACTAATGGGACTAAAGTTTACAGGCTGGCTTATAACTCTACAGTTCAACTTGTTTTGCAAGATACAGGGATCATTGCCCCCGAGAACCATCCAGTCCATTTGCACGGATTTAATTTCTTCGCTGTCGGTAAGGGACTAGGGAACTACAATCCAAAGACAGATCAAAAGAAGTTTAATCTTGTTGATCCTGTTGAAAGGAACACAATTGGAGTACCATCAGGTGGATGGGTTGCTATAAGATTCCGGGCAGATAATCCAGGTACAGTACTAACATTCTTCTGACAAATTTTCATTGATTTTGGTCTTTTTCTTTTTCCTCCGTGACCTTCTCTGCAAATTACAGTGTTATATAAATGCTAATTTCTTTGAATTTTATATATGCAGGAGTTTGGTTCATGCACTGTCACTTGGAAGTGCATACAACATGGGGACTGAAGATGGCGTTCTTGGTTGACAACGGCAAAGGCCCGAATGAGTCACTTCTACCACCTCCAAGCGATCTTCCAAAATGCTAAGTCACTCAAACAATTTATACATAATTATACGAAGTAGAGAAATCTTCCATCAAAACCGAGGTGCAGAGGCAGTGTGCACTTATACAGAAGAGGATGAGAAGAGAGAGCTAATAACAAGACCGGATACAATATTATATCTTGAGAAAAAAACAAATTCTGCTCAAGCATGTTTGAATTATATTTGTACGAAAACTTTATTAAAGGAATCTTCATGAAATTTTTTACAACATTTGGTATATGCTATTCCGAGTGAAATTAATTGTATCTTGTGATTCTTAACAATTGTAAAAAAATAACTAGAAATTAAAACACAAAAATAAATCAGTACACTGGGTTCTTCAAATGGTTTAGATTACATGTTGTAAAAATTTTTGTTTATGGAAACACTTTGCAAAGTTAGCGTCCAAGTTCTAATGAAGGATGGTTCTGTAGTTTGCTTAAGGAAGGATTAACAATATTTGCCGTGTGGGAGGCAGATAATTGTTTGTGTATTGAGTTGTTTGAAAACGAAGTTTCCCATTAAAAGGTGTAAAGTAAAGAGAATTCATCAGTTTCATTCACTGCAACTGTTCATGTCTTGGTAATCAGAGAAATCTGCAGATCTAATTTGTCATTCATGTATGGATTATGAATAGCTTTTAATATATTGTTTATAATCACTTCAAATCATCTGAAGATTGTGGGCATTGGAGTAATTTTGGCTAATTAATCTTGTGGATATATAGATGTCCACCTATTTTGATTTTCTAAATGCATCTTAAAAGATTTTAGAAGTTCTTATGAATATTAATTTGCAGAATATAAACGACATGTCGTTTAAGCTTCACATCTTAAACGATTTGCTTTACATACACCATTCATTCCTCTTGTCGACTTGTCCTTTATATACCCCATTTACGAATTTATGGCATAACTGAAAATATCCCTCTCTTCGTATTAGAGATCATGAGAAGTTTAATATATTTGATCCATAGCCTTTTTGTTTGATTTTTAAGTATAATTTTTTATTTAAAATATATTGTATATATGTTTGAACCACTGTTTAATAACCGACGGCTACTTTATCTGAATTAAACTTGCATTCACCATTTTTTCCAGTATAAGGGTATGAGATTTCTTCCTGTAGTCCTCCGGCATCGATCAAATATTTGTAGGCTTTTGTCATAAGGCCTGCATAGCAAACACTGTCACATTCATTCTGTTGCTTTGCATCACACTGCAAATTACTTATACGAAGCATCAAGAAAGTAATTAATTGGATCATTAAGAGGAACCAAAACAACCATTGTCACATTCATTCTGTTGTCATAAGGCCTTCATAGCAACCTGTTAGGGTCAAAAATCGTCTTGGGCTTGATGAGGCCTAATAAGAAATAAATATGTCACATCCTAAGGCCTCAACCCAATCCTGATTGGGCCTACGCTTAAAATCAACTTGCGAACTACCCACTCTATGAGTTGGGCTATCTTATAAATTAAGCTAAACTATGTTTTAGCCCATTATCCTGCAATAGTCTATAAATAGGAAATCAGAATCCTATTCTACTTCCTCTTTTACTAAGATTCCAAATCTTACTTAAAATATCAGACTTAATCTGATAAGATCAAAAAATCATATATCTTTCATGATAGGAATTATCTCCCAAAATAAGATTTAGTATCCTACTAAGATTCCAAATCTTATTTAAACTATTAAACTTAATCTGATAAGGCCAAGAAACCATGTCTCTTTCATGATAGAGATTATCTCTCAAAATAAGATTTAGTATCCTACTAAGATTCCAAATCTTATTTAAACTATTAAACTTAATCTGATAAGGCCAAGAAACCATATTTCTTTCTTGATAAGGATTATCTCCAAAAAAAGAGGACTCAATGTCCTACTAGGATTCTAGCCCCTTGGGTTCACTATAAAAACATAGGCTTGCCCTCTCATTAGGCATGCAATCTCCCATAGTCAATCTACACTACTCAAAACCATCTATTTGCTCCTAAAGTTCTTGCTCCCAAGAACCCGACACCTCCGCCGTAGTCCTAGCCTCCGACAAGACTCCTGGTAATTCTTCATCTCCTTAATTCTTATAAAATAATCTCTTTCAACCTCGTTGACTTGAGAGTCGGAGTGCCTATGACAAACACCACCCCGGTGTTTTTCTGAAGCTTCGCACTTGCCTTTTCATGTGTGCAGGTCTAGCGGATTGTCAGTGGCCTTAACCTTATGAGATCAGACCCTATTTTCATGACAGTGGATTTTTTGCCTCATATTATTGTTCTAAATTAATAATAGCTTCATATTATTGTTCTAAATTAATAATAGAATAATAATGTGTTAGAGTTTAAAGTGGTGTTCCTAAACCACTTGATTCATTGACTGTGCTTCAACAATCTCTCTTCTCTAATCCTCTGTTCAGATAAGGCAATAGCTTCTATCTCTAACCTCTCTACGCACGCCTTTTCACTTCAATCATCAAACAACTAGGTCAGCCACTGTTATCGGAGCTTTGCAATGCATTACCCGCCACAAAACCAGTCAATTTGTTCATTCAAGAAGATGTCGCGATACGCCAGCATCTCCAGGACCTCCGCTCCATTAGAAGGTAACTCAAACTTGTCCAACCTTGATCTAATCCCAATTCAACTTCACGAAGGTTTGCCACCACTTTGAAACCCAAAACCTGTCCACCTGTTCTCCTAAAATCGCCCTAACAGCTTCTCCAATCACATAGTTAAATCCTAAAAACACAGCAATAATCCTCTCAAAACACCTAAAGTCATCTACTAAACACGAACATAAACCCCCCAAACAAAACCTGCTTAAGTGACGCCACCTCACTCTCGCCTAATCTCCTTACCCCACTGTATTCCAAAACTCCAAACTCGAACCATCGCCCCTTCCCAACCAATACATATCAACTCAAACCACCTTCACATCACAATCTCCAACATACCTGTCACAAAAGCCCTCATGTTCCCCACTGTTTGCAAACTTTCCACTCCCCACTGCAACTTAGCCCTACTAAACAACACGAGCAGTCCACTCAATGATATTTGGGTCTGCACATACAATATCAAAATGCCCATTCGATTCAGCCCAAAAGTGAATCACATGCCCACTCAACTTCAATTGGTTCAGCTCCGACATAGAAAGTAACACCCCTCTCTCCACTCGGTCTAGCAAGCATGGGTGGCAGCACTTAAAGGGGAAAAAGTATGTGTCATTATCTCTTTTTAACTACCACTCTATTTGGTTAAATCTTTCTCTATTCGGCCCATTACTTAAATACATGCAACCCATTTTTCCATTTAGCTCATACTTTATTCAATCCATAACACATGCACATCATGCATATTGACTCTCCATTCGGCTCTTTGCTTAAAACATGCATGCCATGCATGTCACTGCTCCAGCTTCAATCAAATGTTTTCAACTACAAAGTCGGTCATGCTGACTGGGCCACATAGCCCTCAAAGGTTTCAACTACAAGTCAACCATGCCGACTCGACTACAAGCTCCATACAAGCTCCACCTAGCATACACCTGTGGATCGACCCTGCTCGATCCACGGATTTACACATTTGGATCGACCCTGCTCGATCCACGGATTTATACCTTCATATCGACCCTGCTCAATCCACAGATTTTTACACCTTCGGATTGACCTTGCTCGATCCACTGATTTACACCTTCGGATCGACCCTACTCAATCCACGGATTTTTACACCTTTGGATCGACCTTGCTCGATCCACAGATTTACACCTTTGGATCGACCCTGCTCGATCCATGGATTTTTGCACCTTCGGATCGACCCTGCTCCATCCACGGATTTTTGCACCTTCGGATCGACCCTGCTCGATCCACGGATTTTTATACCTTCGGATCGACCCTGCTCGATCCACGGATTTTTATACCTTCGGATCGACCCTGCTCGATCCACAGATTTTTATACCTTCGGATCGACCCTGCTCGATCCACGGATTTTTATACCTTCGGATCGACCCTGCTCGATCCACAGATTTTTATACCTTCGGATCGACCCTGCTCGATCCACGGATTTACACCTTCGGATCGACCGTGCTCGATCCACGGATTTTTACACCTTCGGATCGACCCTGCTTGATCCACGGATTTACACCTTCGGATCGACCCTGCTCGATCCACGGATTTATACTTTCGGATCGACCCTGCTCGATCCACGGATTTATACCTTCGGATCGACCCTGCTCAATCCACGGATTTACACCTTCGGATCGACCCTGCTCGATCCATAGATTTACACTTTCGGATCGACCCTGCTCGATCCACGGATTTACACTTTCGGATCGGCTCTGTCTGATTCACGGATTTACACCTTTGATCGGCCCTGCCCGATTCAGGAATTTACACATTCAATTGGCTCAGGCCGATTGAAGGACTTGCACCTCAAATCGACAAGTCATCAACCCAATCCACACAACGATCCATCTGACCTAACGAGCTGCTATCACTAATCTGCTCAGTCTGCACTTATTCGATTAAATCTACTCTCTAAGCTAAATACTCTTTAACTTAGAGAGTGGGGGGCTAACTGTTAGGGTCAAAAATCGTCTTGGGCTTGATGAGGCCTAATAACGAAATAAACATGTCACATTCTAAGGCCTCAACCCAATCCTGATTGGGCCTACGCTTAAAATCACCTTGCGAACTACCCAGTCTATGAGTTGGGATATCTTATAAGTTAAGCTAAACTGGGTTTTAGCCCATTAGCCTGCAATAGTCTATAAATAGGAAATCAGAATCCTATTCTACTTCCTCTTCTACTAAGATTCCAAATCTTACTTAAACTATCAGACTTAATCTGATAAGATCAAGAAATCATATCTCTTTCATGATAGGGATTATCTCCCAAAATAGGGCTTAGTGTCCTACTAAGATTCCAACTCTTATTTAAACTATTAAACTTGATCTGATAAGGTCAAGAAATCATATCTCTTTCATGATAGGGATTATCTCCCAAAATAAGACTTAGTATCCTACTAAGATTCCAAATCTTATTTAAACTATTAAACTTAATCTGATAAGGCCAAGAAACCATATTTCTTTATTGATAGGGATTATCTCCCAAAAAAGAGGACTCAATGTCCTACTAGGATTCTAGCCCCTTGGGTTCACTATAAAAACATAGGCTTGCCCTCTCATTAGGCATGCAATCTCCCATAGTCAATCTACACTACTCAAAACCATCTACTTGCTCCTAAAGTTCTTGCTCCCAAGAACCCGACGCCTCCGCCGTAGTCCTAGCCTCCGACAAGACTCCTAGTAATTCTTCATCTCCTTAATTCTTATCAAATAATCTCTTTCAGCCTTGTTGACTTGAGCGTCGGAGTGCCTATAGCAAACACCACCCCGGTATTTTCCGGAAGCTTCACGCTTGCCCTTTCATATGTGCAGGTTTAGCGGATTGTTAGTGGCCTCAACCTTACGGGATCAGACCCTATTTTCATGACAGTAGATTTTTTGCATCTACACAACCATTGTCACATTCATTCTGTTGCTTTGCATCGCAAATCACTTATATGAAGCATCAACAAAGTAATTAGTTGGATCGTTTTACTTTTCCTGTGTTTTATATATCTTATTTTAAACTTACCTCTAAAGTTATTTTCTGGCTCGTGCTTGAACTCATCTAGGCCTAAACTTCAATTCAAAGTTCTATGAAAATCTATCCAAATTATGCACTATTTTTGACCTCGGTTTTAAAAACCGAACCAGACCGGGACTTGGCAACCTCTCTAGTCTAGGTTACTATTTTTTACTATTCACAAAATCCCTAATTTGATTGCTGGCGAATCAGGGGCTACCAAGTGCGGGGGTTTGAGGGTTTTTGTAGAGTGGAGTCTAGTGGTTTAAGGGGTGGTGTGGGATTAAGTTTTGGATGTGGGAATCAATCGGAATTTGGCTAAAAAATTCAACCCAATACGCGAGTCACGGTCGGCGAACAGGAGGCTACCAAGTGATGGGGTTAGAGGGGTTTTGTAGAGCGGAGGCCGGTGGTTTAGATGGTGGTGTCAGATTGAATTTTGGCCGTCGGAATAAGCCAGAATGTCGCCAGAAAAATCAAAACTATAATTATCATAGGGGTGTATTTGTAATATTTCAAACCTAAAGGGATTGCTAAATTTTTAGGGGTGTGTATGCAAGATTTTAAAATTTTTGGATCAGCAGAGACCGTCGGTTTAACTGGTTGGATCAGTCAACCCGGACCTGATTAACTCTGAAACTTTCTTGTGTGGAATACTTTGTTGTGTTTTTTAACCTGTTTCTTTGAAAATTAGAATCCAGCTGATTAACTAAGAGACTTCAACAGTAAAAAGAACATATAATAAAATTAGCAATTTGGAGGAGGAAAATTGAAAAAGAAAATAATAATTAATATGTCTGCATCTTGACCTCAGTAACAGCGCGCTTTTCTCTCCTATCAAAACTCTCAGGCAAATCATCAACTTTCAAATTTTTTATCACGTCATGCCATGCACCGGCGTGGGATCAAGCCGCTGATGCTCAGCCGCCCTCATCACGTTCTGCACAAGGTGAGAAAACACACTTACCTGATCTCGAGGAAGTTGTTGACTCCAGGGAGACACAAATACTCAGAAACCTATCACCCTCTTTGTTTCACTATTTTGAATCATTTTTTTGTTGTCCCATTTCTATTAAAAAAATTAAATATGTGTTTGTTTATTTATCATTATTCTGAAAATTAATCCGAATTAAATAAGATTTTTTTATTAAAAATGAAAAGGGGAAGATTTGTTTTCTATTATTTTATTCTATTCAATTCAAAACATTTAGGTTATTTTTTAATTCCTTATACTTGTTAATTTAGCTAAACACCTTTTATAATAAAAATTTAAAAATGAACTAAAACACCTTAACCAACAACCATTACCGATGTCGAAATGACACACGATTGGCCGAATCTAGTTGATCGTGCATTGATCTTGCCATGTCTGGCCAGATCTATCTGGCCATTGACGTCGATGACTTCATTTTTGGGGGTGTTTTTGTTAATTTTTAAAGTTTTATTATAAAGGTGTTTTTGTTAATTTTTAAAGTTTTATTGTAGGTGTGTTTAGTTAAATTAATAAATGTAGGGGATTAAATTAATCTAAATATTTTCAGAAAATGTTTTCAAAAAATTATTCAACATTTTATCTAACTCTGGTATAATTTTCAAATATTATACCAAATTTATTCTTAAAATCTTATCATATGCTGTTTAATCAAACTAAACTCCACTTAACATAGTTTTCGTAAATATCACATTTTATCATGGAATGATTTCCCGAAAGAGTAATACTACACATACATCATTTTCATACAACATTATGTAGTAAGATATGATTGGCTAATTTAAAGTTAAAATTAAACTTTCACCTAGTCATATCTTGCCACATAATGTTGTATGAGAAACGTTGTATGAAAATGATGTATGTGTAGTATTATTCTTCCTGAAATGGGGTGGGGGAGCTCTGTTAAAATTACAAAATTACCCTTTTAACATAATTTATATATTACATTTTACAAAAGTACCTCCCTCTTATATACATCCAAGTATCCAACCCTAAAAATTCACATCACACTCCACTAGCCGCCTCTCAAGTCTCACCTCCAGCTCCACTACTCCAGGCCGACGTCCGTCACTCCATTCGCATCCGCCTCTTCCTTAGTCCTCATCGTCCTCCGCTACTCCTCTTTAGTTTCTATTTGATCCAACCCACGTTCACGNTTTTCCTATTTGTAAAATGTAATTTGATTATATGTTTCATTCACTTTTATTATGTGCATTAATTTAATTTCTTGGTTGTAGTGCCCTCAATGCAATGTGGGGTGCAATTTGAATGATGTGATCAAGCTTTATGCATTATCTGGAATTCTGCTGGATCAAAATCTCGAGAAGGTATTTTTATTGTAGAATGAATTGATGTTTATGAATGAACAATATTCATCAAAATTCAATATGAGGTTTTACTCTTTTGTAACGTTGCAGGATAATGAGGAGCTCAAGGCTCATAATGGCGATTTGTTGTCACACATAAGGCTTATCATTAATAAATTATTTAAACTCACATTTATTTCTTTTTCCATTAAAATTCGGATATGTAGAAATCTTAAGTTATTTCTGTTTTTGCTGACAGCTCCGAGGCTTCTAGTAAAGGTGAGACTTCTCCATGTCAGGCTTCTGGTAGTGGTGATAATTGTCAGTGTAATGAGATGTTTAAAATGTGTAAGTATAGAGAAAATTCACCAGCTTCATTCTCTGCAATTGTTCACGTCTTGGTAACCAGAGAAATCTGTAGATCTAATATGTTGTTTATGAATAGCTTTAATGTCATGCTTACAACTGAGTTATACAACCAGACAAAAAACAATGGACAGAGTAGTCATTTTACATGAATTTTGTAAAATTTTTGTTTGGTTGTATAATTTAATTATAAGCATAACATTATTCGTTGTTTATAATCACTTCAAATCATCTAAAGGTTGTCGGCATTGGAGTAATTTTGGCTAATTAATCTTGTGGATATATAGATGCCAATAATCAACATCTTCTGAGTAGCCATGTCCGCCTATTTTGATTTTCTAAATGCATCTTAAAAGATTTTAGAGGTTCTTATAACAATTAATTTGCAGAATATTAAATGACATGTCGTTTAAGCTTCACATCTTAAACGACTTGCTTAACATACATCATCCACTCCTCTTGTGGACTTGTTCTCTATATACTACATTTACGAATTTATGGAATAATTAAAAATAGAATAATGCTACGGACACTGAAAAGTTGTATCAAATTTTTGTACCGATGTATGTGGCATCTAGTTAGATGCAATCATGTTGGAGACAACACTCTTCTTTCGTGAATGAACGGTTGTCCAATAATTATGGACGTTCGTCTATATTTGATGAACGATCATTCATCACGAATGAATGGTTGTCCAACAATTATGGACCCTTTTCTATATTTTATGGATGATCATGTATTACAAATGGATGATCGTCCACTAATCTGGACAAATTCTTATATCGAAATAACAATGAACTTTCATTCCTTTCTTATGGATGGGTGTCCACCTCGATGGACCACGATTTAAATTATAAAAGAACAAGGTAGATGCCCGTCCATATTCAATAATAATAATAATAACATACTAAAAAAATGTATGGGATTTTATCGGTCCTTAGAAATACAAAGCTTTAGACTTTAGAAGTCAAAAGATGCTTTTGTTTTACACGAAATTCACTGTTGGCCTTGCAAAATCAAAATAAATCAAGTCAGAATATGTCTATAATCTAAATGAGAAGCAAAACTAAAATATTCAAAATAATCAATACACCAACAAAATAATAGTATGTTTAACTACCAAAAATCCAAAAGAACAACTGATAAGAATCCAATAAAGCCCAACAAAAACCTTCATGGAAACCAAGTGAAGTCCATTGAAGAAATTATTCAAAAATGTGGGATTATTTCGACCCAAGGAAAATGCATAATGGAAGACAAGAGTAAGGACTCGGTCCAAGGAGATATTACAGCTCAAAATTTGGCTTAAGTAGGTAAAGTCGTTTATCATGAGCCCAACTGGCCCAAAATGGATTTTGACTATTTGGATTCAATGCCTTTAATTGGATGTAGCTTGATTACTTGGGAAATTTCTCACCAAAAGTAGTTCAAGTATTCAAACTTTGCTGGGAGAATCAAGGGAACACATGGGTGGCTACAAGCATTATCCGATTTGGCAAAAACAAGATTGTAAGGTTTGGGCGGCTCCATATCCCTTACCATTTAGAGAAAGTTCTAGGATCTTTTATTTTAGCTAATCCATGCATGCATTTTTTTTATTTTTTGTTTCTCCTATGTTGGAACTCGTGTATGACCAATTCAAATATTGGTCAATTTTCTTTTGTATGGCTTAGATTCACTAGGAGTTAGTGCATGCCACTTGTACGCCCAAGATTAAACCAAGTTAGGGCAACTTTTTGTAAGACCATTATATAAGGCTAGCTTCTCCTATTGTAAGGTAGTTTTTGGATGAATAAAATTCGTAGTTCTAGTGAGAGCTCATTTTAACCTTTATCCAATCTCGCCGAAAGGGTTGGTGGTGGATTATCCTTGGTTGGTGGTGATCCTTTAGGCCTTGGAATCATTTTGGCAACCTTGTTTTTCCTTTGTTTTAAGTGTTATTTTTGTTGTTGAGTACAAACATTAGAGTTGGTCATAAATTGCAAGCTTGATTCCTTGTCAACCAATCTGAGTTTTTCAAGTGTAAAACTCCATCAACTCACTTTATTCACTTACAAATGCATCAACAACATAAATTAGTAATAATTTCCATCACTTAAACCTTGGTATCTGTATGAGGCAAATAAAAAATTTTATTTGCCAATGGATGGCCGTCCTTTATTATAGTTTTAAAAATTTATGGATGGGCATCTATTCGAGGTGGATGCCGGTCCATAGGAAATGGACTCCCATCCATATAATATGGACAGGAGTCCTTTATTATTTTCGTACGAGATTGGTGGACGGTCATTCATTAAATATGAATGGGTGTCCATAACTGTTGGATGACTGTTTATTCACGAAAGACGTGTTTTGTCTCCAACGTGGTCGTGTCTGATTGGATGCCATGTCTTTTGGTATAAAAATTCGGTGCAAAAAATTGGTGTCTGTAGCATTATTGCTATTAGAGATTATGTGAAGTTTAATATATTTACATAGCCTTTTTGTTTGATTTTTAAGTATTTATGTATTTTTATTTAAAATATATTGTATATATGTTTTGTTGATGCTTGATTTTGACACCAACTATTCACGCGTGTGAAGTGCTAAGCAGACATAGAAATCACACGTGATATGGAAGTATAAAAAGAAAGATTGAACAAGTGACAATTTTTAAAGTGGTTCGGATGCTCTAAGGCAAATCTTACATCCACTTAATGGGTGGTTACAATTAGGTCTTGCTCGACAAGCTGAATTACAATAGAGAAATTAAATATAAAGAGAGAGAGCGAGTATATGTTTCAGACTAAGAATAAGCCAATCCCGTAAATGAGAGGAGAAGCTTCTGTTTATAGTTGGAGGATTCAAGCTGGTAATCATGACTTTGCGTGCGGGCAGGTGTGATACAATTCCTAACCCGCTTCCCATTGGTTGTCTACACGAGAGATATCCTTAAATCGCGTGGGGCTTAGAAGGTGGACAATTCCTAGCCGCTCATAAGCTTGACATTCATCTGCCTTACTAATGATGACCTTACCTCTTCATCCTTGCGGGACGTGGCTGTGTCCAGATGGTACAAATCCTTCCCGAATTCTAATTGGCCCTTATTGACATAAGCTCACATCAGCCCTAGTTTTTTGGGCATAACAGAAGCCCCCCAGTTTTTAAGGTTCAAGGATTGAACCTTGAGAACTTCATGATTATGCCACGACTTAGCTTATCCCGGATGACACTTGGTCGAGCTGATTGAGCTGTATGGTTCTCTGAGAACTACACTAGCAACCTGATGCAGTCTTTTCTGACAGGTTCAGCAACCTGAGTCAGACCCTAATCAATGCCATACCAACGTGCCTCGAGTCTCGACCGTAACTTGCGACTTGAAAATACTTAGCACATCTTTTACCAAAGGCAAGGAGTCACATCGTTTTGAAGTCGATGCATGATGAAGAGTGTTTTATTCGAACAAGCTATTCTGATGTTTTATTCTACAATAAAAGTTTAAAAATTAACTAAAACACCTAACTAGCAACCATTACCGATGTCGGAACGACACACGACCAGCCGGATTTGGTTAGTTGTGCGTCAATCTTGCCGTTTCCAGCCAGATCTATCTGGCCATTGACGTCGACGATTTTGGCTGCGTTGACAGCTTCATTTTTGGGGGGTGTATTTGTTAATTTTTAAAGTTTTATTGTGGGAGTGTTTTTATTAATTTTTAAAGTTTTATTGTGGGGGTGTTTTTATTAATTTTTAAAGTTCTATTGTGGGGGTGTTTAGTTAAATTAATAAATGTAAGGGGTCAAAATAATCTAAATATTTTTAGAAAATGTTTTCAAACAATTATTCAACATTTTATCTAACTCTGATATAATTTTCAAATATTATACCAAATATATTCTTAAAATCTTATCATATTCTATTTAATCAAACTAAACCCCACTTAACATAGTTTCTGTAAATAATATCACATCTCATCACGAAATGATTTCCCGAAATGGGGCGGGGGAGCTCTGTTAAAATTACAAAATTACCCTTTTAACATATTGCATTTAACAATAATACCTCACTCCACCAGCCGCCTCTCAAGTCTCACCTCCAGCTCCACTACTCCAGGCCGACATCCGTCACTCCATTTGCATCCTCCTCCTCCTCAGTCCTCATCGTCCTCCCCTACTTCTCTTTAGTTTCTGTTTGATCCAACCCACATTCACCTCTTTTGCTTCTTTGTCACAAGATACCCAAATGTATGTTCCTCTCTTTCTTTTTTTTATTTTTTCTTTTTTCAGTTTAATTTTTTTTTTTTAATTTTATAAGCTTTATTCATTGGATTATGGATTTTTGTTTCACAGGTTTTGTTTTCTATGTAGTGATCTACTTTTTTCCTTTTTTGGTAAGTGATAATAAGAAAGGAAGAGAAAATTGGATCAAATCGGATATCCGATTTATCCGACCCTGAAATTCGGATCGGATCACACAAAATTTCTCATTTTAATTTATATTTTACTTCTTACAAAATTACACTTTAACATAATTTATATTTTACATTTTAATACCTCCCTCTTATCTACATCCAACCCTAAAATTTCTCATCACACTCCACCAGCCGCCTCTCAAGTCTCACCTCCAGCTCCATTGCTCCAAGCCGACGTCCGTTGCTCCATTGGCATCCTCTTCTTCCTCAGTCCTCATCGTATTCCTTTACTCCTCCTTAGTTTCTGTTTGATCTTTGCTTTGTGTCCTGAAATGGTCGATACTTCTCATTGATAACTCTAGCCGAAGGTGACTACTATACTTTCAACTTAATGAGTTACATTCTCTTATTCAGTGTCAGCTAATAAATTTCTTAATGTACTCCAATGTATATGCAGTGGATCGTTGGAATTTGTTGTGCTTCCAACTGATTCATAAGCTTTTTTCTCATTTCTGTGCAGTTTTCAGCTACCAATACATACGGTGACCTAAAGGTTTGCTTGGCATTACAATTTGTTTTGTGTTATTGTCTCAACGAATAATAATATGCTTGCATCTCTGTTTGTGGTTGCATATCTTGTGGTAACATCCTAGCTTGGCAAAGTTTCTAGTTAATTATTTAGTGCTGGCCCTTCTTAACTCTAGTATCCTTTGCAAGCCATCAATTCAATCCGGCTGACAACAGGAGTTTCCTCTTGGAAAACCCAAGCCCGGTTCCTGTGGTTCACAAGTCCTAGCCCAATTGATGTTGATGAAAGCCCATACCGAAAACCGAGCTTAATAATACTAAAATTTCATGTAAGTACCTACTTTACCCTTTACTTCACAAGTTTAAATAATGTAAGACAGATTTATGATATTTCTTGCTCCCACTTAAATCTGGAGATGCATGGATGGGGGGAATTGCACCTAAGAGCGTATGCCAATCCACGTTATCCTAATTTGCCCTAGCCATGAGCTGCCTATGGTTGAGTTTAAGTTCTCTTCTGTTAGAATTTTTTTTAATATTTTAGTTAAATTAAAAATGGTTATATTTCAATCAAGTTTTGTTTTTTGGGATTTTCTTATTATAATTTTTTTGTTTTGTTTTGTTTTCTTGTTGTAATAGTATTAGGATTAGTTTTTTTCTTTTCTTTTCTTTTATTATAATTCTTTGTTATGGTAATATTAGTATTAATTTTGTATAAATAGTGTGTTATTGAATTGTTTGATCGTGGATTGAATTGAAAAATGCAAAAGTACCCTCTCGTATATTCAAGAGCTCTGGTCTCAGAACCATGCGTGCTGGCACATATCCTCAATCTTATGACGATGGAGCCACGCCAATGGAAATTGACCACGAAGAAGAGAAATTGGAGGATAAAGTAGAGAAACCGAAAGAAGATTCGAAGAGAACAGAGAAAGAAGTGGAGCATTCAGATTCTTTTTCTTGTATTATCCACACAGACCCATGGCATCGTGAAGGTCTTCATCAAACTTGGTGCGTTTTGTTAAGCAAGAGACTTAGTCAACTCTCAACACAACAGACTTATCACCAACGACTTCAACATCTGCAACAACCTTATCAGCTCCAACAACTTGATTCCATTTTAAACTCTGCTTTCGCATATCTTGTACTTGATATCTATTGCTTATTTCAAATGTATTCTTATCATTGTAACAACCTAAGTTGTATAAATAAACCAATACATGGATTGGTATGGTATTGAGGCCAGAACCCCTTTTTCATATCTTATTGCTTTTATGGTATCAGAGCACTCTGCTCACGCACGTCTACACTGATCCTTCAACTTTTTTTTTTCTTTTTTATTAAATGGCTGCCTCATCATCTATCAACTTTATTGCTCCCAATCTTAGTCAACTTGTTTCGGCTAAGTTGGATGAGACCAACTATCTAATGTGGTTGTCTCAAATTGTTCCAGTTCTCAAAAGTCGTGATCTAATGGGCTTCGTGGATGGTTCTCTACCGTGCCCCTCTCGGTTTCTCATTGATGATCAAGGGAAACCAACAACTACTCTCAATCCTGAGTATCTCCTATGGAATTGGAAGGATCAATTTGTTTTAGGCTGGATTAATGCTACTCTTTCTGATAAAGTGGCACCATCTGTGTATGGTCTCAATTTAGCCAGACCTGCTTGGCTTGCCTTGGCTAACAAATTTGCTTTTCCATCTCGATCTCTCATTAACCACTTGAAGCGGCTCCTCCAAATGTTGAATCAAGGTTCCATGAAGTGTGCAACTTATCTTGATTAGGCAAAGCAATTAGCAGCACAACTAGGAGCTGTTGGTAAGACCATTGATGATGATGATTTAATTGCTTATATTGTGAGTAGTTTGAATCATTCATATCACCCCTTTGTCACTTCTCTGTCCTTTGCCACCCGAGACAAAGCTCTCTCTTTTGAAGATTTCCAAGCTGAGTTACTATCCTTTGAATTACTTCTAGAAAGTCAACTCCATTCAATCCCACCTGAAACCAATAATTTAGCCCTGTTTGCTCCCAAACATTCCCAACAGCCCTACAACAGAAAGCCAAAATACCCCACAAAATCCCACCCGCAAACCTTCCAACCTCCATACTACTCTAAAAAGCCTGCACCTAATACCAAATCTTATCCTTCTCCTCGACCAAACCACTCTCAGCAAACCTTTAATACCCCACGCATCCCTTGCCAAATCTGTGGAAAACCAAACCACCAGGCACTTGACTGTTTTCATCGCATGGATTATGCTTTTCAAGGTCACCATCCTCCTACTCAATTAGCGGCTATGGTTGCTCACACTAATGCTACTCTTGTTGTCGAAGATCCTTGGTTCGCTGACAGTGGGGCTAATCAGCATATTACAGCCAATCTTGAGCAGCTGACTCTTGCACAGCCATATACTGGATAGGAACATATTGCTATTGGTAATGGACAAGGTTTGAATATAAAAAATACTGGTTCCATCGTTCTCCATACCCCTGCTTCTTCTCTTAAACTTAGTCATGTTCTCCATTGCCCTCAAGCTTCTGCTAATTTACTCTCTATTAATCAATTTTGTCTTGACAATAATTGTTTCTTCATTCTAACTGCTTCTCATTATTTTGTCAAGGACAACCGAATGGGGAAGACATTATTGGAAGGACAGAGTAGTGGTGGACTTTATCCCATTAATTTGCAATCGTTAGTTCTCAATAAACCACTTGCAATGGCAGCGGTAGTAGGAGTCAAAGCATCGGTTCCAGTTTGGCATTCTAGATTAGGACATGCTTCCCATTCAATTGTTATTCAGTTATTAAATAAACATTCTCTACCTTATGTTGGTTCATTGCATAATAGTGAAGTCTGTGAGCCTTGTCAACTTCGTAAAGGCAAACAACTTCCCTTTTTAAGTTCTCATCGAATAACAAGTTCACCTTTGGAACTTATTCACTCCGATGTTTGGTCTTGCTCAACTCAATCTCTTAGTGGCTGCCGTTATTATGTTCTTTTCATAGATGATTTCTCTCGGTTTACATGGCTTTATCCTATTCAAAATAAATCTGATGTCTATGCATGTTTTCTCAAATTTAAAGTTCTTATTGAAAATCAGTTGTCTTGCAAAATTAGGAACTTCCAAACTGATGGAGGTGAGGAATACATGTCTAAACCATTTCAATCATTTCTTGCAACCAATGGCATTCATCATCGCATTACATGTCCCCATACTCCTCAGCAAAATGGCACTGCTGAGAGAAAACATAGACATATTACTGAAATGGGATTATCCTTACTTGCTCAATCTCATTTACCTCTCACATATTGGGTTGATGCATTCTTAACTACCATATACCTTATTAATCGTTTGCCTACGTTGGTCCTTAACAATGACACACCTTTCTTCAAATTGTTTGGCAAAATTCCTGATTATACATTCCTTCGTGCCTTTGGATGTGCTTGTTATCCGCTTTTAAGGCCATATGCATCTCACAAACTCATGTTTCGTACTAAGAAGTGTATATTTCTGGGTTATAGTGCCAATCAACGCGGCTATAGGTGTCTAGATCCAATTTCTCATAAAAATTTTATCTTTCGTCATGTGGTTTTTGATGAACTTACATTTCTTACAAAGGATGGATTGAAGCCCTCACAACCTTCCACGGTGGCTACTTCTCCTGCTAATTCCTTCCCTATCTCCTTTCCTTTCAGTTTTAATTCTGATTTATCTCTCTCTAATAATGGATCTGATCTATCTCTTAGCACCAATGCAAATTCATCTACCTCTCATAATTCTCCTGACTGAACCCCTTTATCATCTTCATATGATTTCATTGCTCTAACATCCAGTTCAAGTCCAGGTATTTCTCTATCTCCACCTCACTCCTTACCTACACCTATAATTCCTCTTGCATCTCAAAGATCCCATCCTATGACCACTCGGTCTCAAATAGGCCATCTCAAGCCCTGCACCTTCCCTGAGTATAAGACATTCTACTCCACAAAACATCCTCTTAAGGCTCTCACCAGTATAACAATGCCAATTGAACCCCGTTCTTACAAACAAGCCTCATTGAGTCCTGAATGGTGCACGACTATGCAAGAAGAATATGATGCTCTAATTGAAAACCGTACATGGAGACTCTGCCCTCGACCATTGAATCATAATGTTATTGATAACAAATAGGTCTACGAGGTTAAATAAACATCTGATGGTCAGGTTGATAGACTTAAAGCCCGATTAGTGGCTAAAGGTTTTGAACAAGAATGTGGCATAGATTTCACTGAGACATTCAGTCCAGTTATTAACCCTTCTACAATTCGAGTCATTCTTGCTCTTGCTGTTCACTTTGATTGGAATATCAACCAATTGGATGTTTCTAATGCTTTCTTGCATGGTGTTTTACAAGAGGAAGTCTATTGAAGCAACCTCAAGGCTTTGTTCATCCGGATTTTCCTACCTATGTTTGCAAGCTTGAGAAGTCCTTATATGGACTCAAACAAGCCCCACGAGCTTGGTTCATGCGCCTATCTCAGTCTCTACTTCAGTTTGGGTTTACTTCCTCACCGGTGGACTCTTCATTATTTATTTATCATCAAGGAAATATTCACTTGTTCGTTCTAATCTATATGGATGATATTCTTGCGACAGGCACGTATCCTTCTCTTATTGCTTCTCTTATTGCCAAGTTGCAACTGGAATTCAAAATGAAGGATTTTGGTTCATTAAATTATTTTCTTGGCATTCAAGCTCATCGAGACTCTACGGGCTTACACCTCCGGCAATCAAAATACATTGGTGATCTTCTCCATCACACTAAGATGATTGGTGCCAAACCTTATCTCTCACCATGCTCCTCGGGACTAAAGCTTTCAGCTCATGATGGTGAACCTCTCTCGGCAGCCCAAACTACTAAGTATCGCCAAACTGTTGGTGCTCTACAATATTGCACTTTGACTCGTCCGGATATTGCTTTCTTAGTTAACCAACTATGCCAACATATGCATTGTCCAAGATCCACTCACTAGTCTGCTACTAAGCGGGTTCTCCGCTACCTTAAAGGAACAATTGACAACGGCTTATGGTATCAAAAAGGATCTCTTACTCTTCAAGCCTATTGCGACTCCGATTAGGCTGGTAATCCGGATGATCACCGTTCAACTACAGGTTATGGTGTATTTCTTGGTTCCTATTTAGTGTCTTGGACTGCTAAGAAACAAATTGTTGTAACCTGCTCCAGCACTGAGGCAGAGTATCAGGCTTTAGCAATCACCACATCTGAACTCTATTGGGTTAGAATGCTTCTCAAAGAACTCTGTATATCACTCCCTATCCCTCCCACAATTTGGTGTGACAACATTGGTGCATTAGCTTTAGCCTCTAATCCTGTCTTTCATGCGAGAACCAAGCATATCGAAGTGGACTACCATTTTATCCATGAGAAAGTTCCAAATAAATATATTACACTCCAGTTTATTTGTTCCCAAGATCAGATTGCTGATGTTTTCACAAAAGGATTAAGCACCGGTCGCTTTTGTGAACTTCGAAACAAGCTGCAAGTGTGCCTACCCCCTTCCAGCTTGCAGGGGGATGTTAAGCAAGAGACTTAGTCAACTCTCAACATAGCAGACTTATCACCAACGACTTCAGTACATCTGCAACAACCTTATTAGCTCCAACAACTTGATTCCATTTTAAACTCTGCTTCCGCATATCTTGTACTTGGTATCTATTGCTTATTTCAAATGTATTCTTATCATTGTAACAACCTGAGCTGTGTAAATAAATTGATACATGGACTGGTCTGGTATTGAGGCCAGAACCCCTTTTTCATATCTTATTGCTTTTACGTTTAACTATTAGAGCTAGAGGCCCCTTTCTTGAATTTCTACATATATATTAAACATTCTTTCATTACTTTTTTATTTTATTTTATAGATTCATAGAATATAGTAATTAAAAGTTTGTTGTTTGAAAAATGCAGCTGCCTGCCTTGTGGACACCTATATGGTTTGTCTTGCATCCAAAAGTGTATTAATTTAGCTACAAAGGTACATTATTTTCGTATTTGTAATTTGATTATATGTTTCATTCACTTTTATTATGTGCATTAATTTAATTTCTTGGTTGAGTGGTGCAATTTGAATGACATTATAAAGCTTTTTGCATTACCTGCAATTCTGCTTGATCAAAATGTACAAAAGGTATTTTTTATTGTAGAATGAATTGATGTTTATTAATGAACAATATTCGACAAAAATTCAATATGAGGTTTTACTCTTTTGCAATTTTGCACGAAAATGAGAAGCTCAAGGATGAGAACCGCGATTTGATGTCACATGTAAGGCTTATCATTAATAAATTATTTAAACTCACATTTATTTCCTTTTCCATTAAAATTCGGATTTATCAAGTTATTTATGTTTTTCCATGACAGCTACTAAGTGCTGAGTCAAGGATTCCTTCTCCATGTCTGGCTTCTAGTAGTGGTCAGAGTTGTCAGACTTCTCCATGTCAGGCTTTTGGTAGTGGTGAGCACGAATCTCAAAGAAAAATTGTGAAAGGTTTTGTTACAATCTGTTCGCAAAGATTTCATACCTTTTAGTTTGTCTTATGATATTTCTTGATTCATTCTTGTCTTGTGGAAATACCGCTTTTTTGCTAATTAGTCTCACATTGGTTCAAACCACTTCGGCCCCTCGGTTGAGTCTACGTTCTCATCTGCTACAAATACTTCCTCATCTGGCAGTTCTTCAGACATTAAAACATCATGTGATATTGGATTTTCTGCCAGCGCGTTATATAGTTACTTAAATTTAAAAAGTTTAAATTTCAATTAAGTTTCTTTTTTGGATTTTCTTATTCATTATAATTTTTTTTTTTTTTTTGTTTTCTTGTTGTAATAGTATTTGGATTAGTTTTATTTTATTTTATTATAATTCTTTGTTGTAGTAGTATTCGGATTAATTTTTTATTAATAGTGTTATTGAATTGTTTGATTGTGGATTGAATTTAAAAAAAGCAAAAATACCCTCTACTAATAGATCAAAGGGTCTCACAACCATGCCTGCCGACTCACGACCTCAATCTTGCAACTATGGACCCGTGCCAATGGAAATCGATGAGGAAGAAGATTCAAAGACAACAGCGACATAAGCAGAGTGTTCATATTCTTTTTGTTGTATTATATGCCGCCATACATGGGAGGGTGAAGGTCCTCATCAAACTTGGTGCGTTTAACTCTCAGAGCCATAGGTCTTTTTCTTGAATTTCTACATATATATTAAACATTCTTTCATTATGTTATGCCTCAAAAGTCACGCTTATGTTAGCCCAATAAATGTCTTTTTGTACTAGTTGTCAAGCCCATATCTCCTCAAAGATATTCTTACCAACCCTATCTCCTTTCAAGAAATGAATGGATGAGAGCTTTCCATGTGTCAAGGCAACTTGCAAAACACTCATTACATTTGAGTGTTTAGGTGTATAAATTGACACTTCTCTTCTCGAAGAGGGGGGCTGGGCATATGAAAGCTAAACCATAGATTCAAGCTCAATTCTTTCTCTCTGTAAACACTGTATTTCTTCATCTTTGTATGCCTTACGGGCAATATCATAAAAATAGTCAGAGATCAATAAAATAACAGTGGATGTAGGAGTCGCTTGTTTGAGCATCCGAACCACTATAAAAACCTCTCTTGTTAGCCTATTATTTATGTTTTCTGCAACGTATATAATCTCAGCTCCATATTTAAATCTCATGGATCCATCACGTGTAATTTCTAAAACCCTCTTAGCACTTTGCACATGCGAGTTGTTGGCATCCAAAATCAAGCGTCAACAGTTTGGTCGCCCATACAGGTCTGATTCTCAAACCTACGTCCAAGTTCCCTGATGGCGTGCTCAGATCTCAAACCTGCGTCAGAATTCTCCAATCGTGTGGCCAGATCAAAGATCACACACGTTAGAATTATCCAATCATGTGGCCAGAGCACACACGTCAGAGTTCTCCGATCGCGTGGCCAGATCGCAGATCGCACGCATTAGAATTCTCCAATCGCGTGGCTAGATCGCAGATCGCACGCACATGTCGTCCTGATCCTCGGTTTCAGATCGCTGATCTTTAGCTTCAAATCGCATGTTTAGATCGTTGATCACACGCTGAGATCGCTGATCTCTTGTGCTCTCAAGTCGAGCTCGTTATGCTCTTAGGTCGAGCTCGTTATGACCTTTCAGGTCAAGCTCGTTATGCTTTGAGGTCAAGCTCATTTTGCTCAAATTGAGCTCGTTTGCTCAAATTGAGCTCGTTTGCTCAAGTTGAGCTCGTTTGCTCAAGTTGAGCTCGTTTTGCCCTTANGTTGGCTAGCAACTATGGGTCAATTTTGATATTTTGTATTTGTACATTTTTTAATTAATTTATTAATCTAATTTTAAAAGTTAATTATAAATTAGAATGTATGTAAATCTTAAGGCATTTTGGTAATTGACTATTCTAAAAGTGTGTCTGAAATCTAAAAGCAAGAATTAGGGTGAGTTTGGGAGTGCTGTTATTTTTTAAGATAACAACCCAAAAGTGTTTGGTAATAGAGATGGCAATGGGCCAAGTATTTTTGGATACTCGGCCCGGCCCGTCCTAAAAAAGTCGGGTTTTATCTGGTGTTAGCGGGGTTGGGCTTAGGCTCGGGCTTGGGCCTGAGACTAATTTTAAGGCCCGTCCTCTGGTATGGGCCGGGCATGTGTATGTCTTCAGTCCCAATTTGTCAATTTTACTATTAATTTTAATAAATTACCCTTATACTATATATCTAATTACAGAATTATCTTACATATATATAAAAAAATTGAAATTTATTAATATTTGATGAGTATTCAAAAATAAATTAATATTTAAAACTGTTTCTAGAGTTAAAAATAAAAAGAAAAAAATGAAATTTATTAATATTTAAAAATTCACATTATATAAATGGGCGGGCTTGGGTTGAGATTAAGATTATAAAAAACCTAGGCTAGGCTTGGGCTTTACTCGTCATCCCCGTGACGGGTCCGAGTCGGGACTGGGCCTTTGTCATGGGTTCGAGCTTGGGCTCGGGCCAAGGGGTACCTGGGCCTAGCCAGCTCATTGCCATCTCTATTTGGTAAACACATTTGAAAAGTGATTATGCAAGAAGTAGATTATGAAATAATCTATTTTATTAAAGAATTACAAAAGTAGGTTTAGTAACTTTTGGAATTCAAAAGCTGCTTATGAAAATATAATTACATAAATACCCTTGTCATAATATTCGAATTTAAATTCTTTTCAAAAAATTAGGAATAAATAAATGAAAAATAGAATTAGAAGTACTGGAATCTGGCTGGCAGAGTCGCTTTAAAGAAGGCAATCGTGGTGAAGAGAAATAAAAGACAACCCTAGCATTTGCGTCTGTTTTCGAATTAGTTGATTAAACTAAGGCTTTAGCGCTTTGCGTGAATCTGTCGCCCTAGCTTCTCCATCCTTCACCCTTGGCAAGACTGAAGTAATCTCCTACGGATGGATACTCAATTCATATACTGAATTTCATAGTTGAATCAGCGGTATTGGATTTGTGCTTCGAATAAGGAAAGGCATTGAGGAAGCATGGCCCAAAGGTTCTTTTTGAAGTGGTCACCGTCGGCTAAGAGACTTTCCGAACTCGCCTACGAGGAAGCCTCCCTCGGAAAAAGAATGCGACTAGCTTCTCAGTCCAACCAACTGTACGCTATCAACGAAAGATGAGAATCAGTCAATGTTAGCAAACCCACTTAGAAACTGCTAGCTGAAGGGATTCCTGAGTTCAGTAACTGCACTAGCTACTAGCTGGATTTAGTAAGAGTGGGGATAAAACTCGATTCATAGATCGGTCAGACTAGTTAACGACTTCGCCTCCATCTTTGAGAATTGACACAGTGACATCCCCTTCTCCTCACCTAAGCTTTAAGGGAACAGACAGAGGGACAGATTACTCAAAAGAAGTAGCCTTGATAGGATAGAATAAGATTCTCTGCGTAGCTACAGACAGGATAAAAGGTGTGAATGGAAGCGTAATGCCGGTCTGGCTTTCTTCTTGGCTCTTTCCCATCAAGCTGAGGACTGACTAAGCTTAGTTACTGCCCCGTGGGTTACAAGGTTGGTTTGAAATCGAAGAAAGAAGAAAAGGTGGGAAGATGCCTTTAGCTAAGCTACTCAGGGTCTTTTCTGTACCCATGACCCGATCCCGTTGATAAGTGATCAAGACGATACGATTGGTTGTAAGACTTGGTTAGAACACGAGGTTTAGCCGAATATTAGTTATTAGTTTTTGAACTGGAATGCCTTCGTGCTTGAGTGCGTGAATTCCCTTCAAGACAAGAAGAGGAGCTTTAGAGCGCCCAAAGGAGTAAAGATCAGCTATTATATTCCTATCTTTTGATGCTTAGCTACCTTTCCGCAACTAGTTTTGAAACCTATATGCCATAAGTTTCCTAATTTCATGAATAGGTTTAGCGCCTTCACCAATCCAATCATGATTTCCAAGGTTGAGAGATTACGGAATTCTCTGCTAGTGCTTGAGATTGAGTGAAATGGGGTACCGGCTCGAAACTCGAAATGCGAACACGAGTTTCCCCATTATCTGCCGCTCGTTTCCATTAGAAGAAAAAAGGCCAAGGCACTGCCATTAAGATGAATGAGCAGGAACGGAACTTCCATTCCATTACGCTTAACCTTCAACCAAGCTGATTGGACTGAAGCAAAAGATCAATCACCTAGCCGGGCACTGCTTCTTGCTTAGTCCTATTCCGATTATGGACCTATGACAGCTCAACCAGGGCTTCTGCTTCCCGCTCCTCCTAAATAAGAACTAGAAGGCACCCCTTATCGCCCCATGACATTTGGTTAGGATACACATTGTATTATATTCCAAAACAATGGACTCTATAATAGCATTTTGCCTTTTCGAAGATAGAGCACTCGTGTCACACATGATATATTCGCAAGGATTCCAAGTGTTCTAATTCATCTCGTTACAGCCACACCAAACATGACTGCTTGTTGCATACTCCTGCTACTCCGACCTACGCTTCTCACATCATTCAACAAACTCCGATTGACTTGATTCTGGTGGCGTTGAAAGATAAGAGATAGCTCTATAACTTTTATGTTTCGGTCATGATCCAGTTCAATCTAGAAGATGGTTAAAAATTGATTCGAAAGTTACGTCAGTGCATAGAAGACAAGCAGACGCAGGTTCTGGAACATGCCTCAGTGTTGCTATGATAACTTGAGCTAAAGACCTCAGATTTGGATGATTCTTGGACCATTGGAAATATGATTCAAATAGATACAATTAATATGTTTATGGCTTGGTCAGATTCAAAAGTTTTCATGCTAAAAAGTGGAAATCTTTCGCGTACAATTTTCCAGCAGCAATTGTTAAGGAGAAACGAATAGAAAACGGAAATTTATCCAAGCTACCATAAATTCTTCAGAACGAACTGGGAGCTTTTCCACATATTTTTGTAAAGCTTTGGAAGTCTAGTTTACCTAGAATTTTACGGTTCGTTATTCCGAGATTTCTAGAGGAAGATATTCTTGTTTCAGTACCAATGGGTCAGACACAGGAATCCTAATTATACAAGGACTCTACTTAAGATTAATCTGAATTTTGTTCTCCTATTTTGTATAGGATTTTTTCCATTACTTTCCCACAACCCTAGCACTATAAAAGATGTCTTTAGGTATTTTTTTTGGGAGACAAAAACTTTGAGGGAGGCAAGGAGAAGAGACTTCAACTTGGAAAGAATTGGAGGGAATGAGAAGAGATCTATCTAGGGTTTCATCTTTTTCTCTTGTACTTCATGTTTTGAAGGGGTTGAGGTTTGTTTTCCTTATGATCATGTGTAACTAATTTCTTTTCTAGTGATCCGATGTAACCTAACATGAAGGTTTTATGCTTTGATTAGTTTTATTGTTCTATTGATTCAATATATTTCTAGTTTCATTCATTGCACTTAATTCGATCTTGATGTTTTGTATGAAATAAGTATGGTAAACATCATATGCTAACTTTGGAATACAAAATAAGGCCGAACAACTTGTGCATACCCAAGGTTTGCTATAATGACAAGTTGATACCCAGAAGGTTTTGAAACGACAAATAGGTACCTTCTGTCATATTCTGTTAGTGATTTTTGTTTATTAATAGTGAAAAGACTAAAATGCCCTTGAAAGTTTGAATTTTAGTTTTTTATAAATTTATAAATTTCTAAAAAACCCCCTAGGTTTACAAATTTAACAAAATACCCCAATATATAAAATTTTTGTAAAATAACAAAAACACCCCCGCCACCCGCAGTGCCAGATTCCGGCCACCACCGCCGAAATCTGGCCGGAAAGTTTCGTTACAACACAGACCCGTCGGATCTGTGTCGTAACGTGCCGATCTTGCCTTTTCCGGCAAGATCTGCCACAGATCTGGTCGGAAAAGGCCAGATCTACAACCAGATCTAGCCGTCGACGCTGTAGATGGAGTTTTGCGGCGTCGACGGCCAGATCTAGCCGTAGATCTGGCCTTTTCCGGCCAGATCAGCCAAGGATCTGGCCGGAAAAAGCTAGATCGACGCGTTACGACACAGATCCGACGGGTCTATGTCGTAATGCAACTTTCCGGCCAGATTCCGACGGTGGTGGCCAAAATCTGGCACTGCAGGTGGCGGGGGTGTTTTTGTTATTTTACAAAAAATTTATATATTGGGTTATTTAGTTAAATTTGTAAACCTAGGGGGTTTTTTAGAAATTTTTAAATTTATAAAAAACTAAAATTCAAACTTTTAAGGGCATTTTAGTCTTTTCACTATTAATAAACAGAAATCACTAACATAACATGACAGAAGATACCTATTTGTCGTTTCAAAACCTTTTAGGTACCAATTTGTCGTTACAGCAAAACTTGGGTATGTGTAAGTCGTTCTCCCTACAAAACAATTGATTATTTGAGACAAGGTAAGGTATACATCATATGCAAACCTTGAATAGCTCTTTGAATGATTAGATTGTGTTGAGGCAAACATCAAGCTAGATACAATTTGGTTCATATTTTGAGTGCTTGTTCTTAATGGGTTCTTGATTGTTAGGCTTTACTAAACATCCTAGTGAGTTTAATGGTTAAGAATACTTGGTTAAACTTGAACATCAAATGGTACTATCAAAAAGATAGAAGACTGAACCCTGAAATTGGATTGAGACGACAATAAATTAGTTATTAGCAGAGAATTGGATTGCTATGGTGAAATCGGATACCTTGATTTTTCTTGCGTTGGTTTTCAATTAAATTTTAATTTTGTTATTTAATTCAGTTGGTTAAGAATTTATTTTGCTTCCTTAGTAATTAGTTTAATTTTTTTTTATTTGTTTAATTAAGGCATAGTATATTAGGATTAATTGAGTAATTACAAATCTCTGTGGGATCGATCCCTTGCTTTTGCACACTAAACTATGATAGCGATTTGTGCACTTGCGAGGTATTAAAATTGTTCATCAAGTTTTTGGCACATTTGTCGGGGGTAACGTGTGCTGTAATTTTTATTGTTTTTGTTATTTAATTTTTTTTTCTGGAGTTCCTTTTTGTTTTTATTTCTTTTGGTGTGTTAGTTCTTGAATGCAAGGACATCGATCATTAGACAAAGAATTATTTCCTTATATTGACAGGGTTGACTTAATCGGTAAGAAGAAGAAGGAAACTGACATTTCTACAAAGTCCTCAGAATCAAGTTCTAAATCTAAATTAGAGAAAATGGCTGAATTACCATGTCCTATGAAGGAGTACACACGTCCTACTATAGGAAAATCCCCATCTTGCATAGTCCTGAATGCTACAGCAAGGAATTATGAGTTGAAGAACGTTCATTTTCAGATGCTTCCTTCGTTTCATGGAATAGCCACACAGGACCCTTTAATTTTCATTCATGATTTTTACTCAACTGTTCAAACTTTTCCTTTGCAGAGTTTGTCTGAAGATCAATTGCGGAAGAGATGCTTTCCATATACGCTAAAGGATGGAGTGAAGAAATGGTTCATGTCTTTGACCCCAGCTTCACTTACCACCTAGGATGCAATCTACAATAAATTTATAGGTAAATTATATTCTCATGTGAAGACTACTGAATTGAGAGGTAAGATTGCTACCTTTACGCAAATAAAAGGTGAGCCATTCCATGGGGCTTGGGAACGTTTTAAACTGCTTTTAGTCCAATGTCCCCACCATAGATACCCTTTAGAATTGTTAAATCAATTTTTCTATGATGGACTGACACAGGCTTGCCAAGCCATAGTTGATAATGTTGTAAGTGGTGCCATGGGAGAAAAGACTGCACAAGAGACATACGAGCTGTATGAAATGCTTGGAGCCAATTTGCAGCAGAAAAGGATTAGAGGAAGATCAAAAAGAATGTATGAAGTAAATACTAACACTGAGTTGGCGATGCAAGTTTTAGAGTTGACCAAGCAGATGAAGACCATGTGCAACATGATGATGGGACAAGGGCAAAATAGTTCCAATGAGGTATGTGCTATTTGTGGTAATCTTGGTCATGCAAATAACATTTCTCCTTCTAGTGAAAATTTTCCAGAGTTTGTAGAACAGGCTAATGTGATGAATTCCTACAACCAAAGCCTAATAATCCTTTTTCAAACACTTATAATCCTGGTTGGAGGAATTATCCCAATTTTGCTTGGAGAAACAATAAGCAACACACAAGCTCTGACAAAAACAATCAACAAAGGAAGCCTTCCTTGGAGGAGACATTGAATAACTTTATTCAAGTGTCTCAAAAGAGCAATCAGAACTCGAACAAAGATTCCAACAACAAAAGGCATCCATTACGAAGTTAGAGGTTCAAATAGGACAAATAGCAGAGGCAGTGCACGGACATGTACCTGGAAAATTACCAGCCAACACAACTCTGAGAAGTGGTAAGGTAATTAATAAGGAGATTAATTATGAAAATAATGAATGTTTAATTGATCATGTAGGGAAAGATAAAGTTGAGGAGAAGCTACCGAGTGCATCCATTCAGAGTGAAAATATTGACTCTACATATGTTCCACCCAAGCCTTATGTTCCACATGTGCCGTTTCCAAGTCGATTGAATAAAAGCAAATGGGATAAGTCATTTTCTGATATTTATGATATTTTGTCTAAAGTTAATGTTAACTTACCCTTGCTTGATATGATTAGGAACATGCCTACTCATGCTAATTTTTTCAAGGAGCTGAACACTTAAAAGCGTAAGTATGAGCCTAATGGGAAGGTGATGGTTTCTGAGACAGTGAGTGTAGTGCTTCAATGCAAATTGCCACCCAAATTGAAGGATCTTGGGAGTTTTATTATCAACATCACTGTTGGTAATAAACAAAAGGAAAGAATGATGTTGGACCTAGGTGCAAGTATTAACTTGATGCCATTCTCAATATATAAGCAGTGAGATAGGGAGAGCTAAAGCCTACAAAAATGACGTTGCAATTAGCCGACTGTTCAGTAAAGTATCCAAGAGGTATTGTTGAGGATATTTTAGTTCAAGTTGATAAACTCATTGTGCTTGCAGATTTGTGGTTTTAGATATGGAGATGATGTCAAACCCTAGGAGTGAGTTGTTGATTTTGCTTGGATGTCCTTTCATAGCCACAACAAAGACAATCATCAATATGCAAAATGGAAAACTAAAGATGACAGTTCTCGATCAAACTGTTGAATTTTCAGTTTTCAAGTCTTTATCATTACCTTTAGAAACTAATGATTGTTTTCTTATAGATTCCTTCGATTCTATTATTTTTTCAAGTTTTCTACAGGGAGAGATGGAAGATAAATTAGAGTAAGCTCTGACACTAGAAGATGATGAGCTTATTGATGAAGAGGCTAAGTAGTACTTAGAGGTGTTGGATAACACAATTTTTGAGATGTCTAATGAAGAATTAAAGATGGCTATAGAACAAGTAGATGCTAAGCTAGTTTCTTCCATAGAATCGCCACCTAAGCTTGAGTTGAAGCCATTACCATCTACCTTTAAGTATGCATATTTTGGAGAAAATCAAACTCTTCTAGTGATTATAGCTTCAGACCTTACCTTAGAGAAAGTAAAGAAATTACTTAGGGTGTTGAGTGAGCATAGAGCAGCCATAGGTTAGACAATAGCTGATATCAAGGGAATTAGCCCTACCATGTGCATGCATAGGATTTTGTTAGAGGAGGAAGCAAAACCATCTAGGGAGATTTAAAGGAGATTGAATCCACATCTGAAAGAGGTGGTTAGAGCTGAGGTGTTGATATTACTTGATGCTGGGATTATTTATCCTATTTCCTATGGTAAGTGGGTGAGTCCAGTCCATGTGGTACCTAAAATGTTTGGCATTATAGTGGTAAGAAACTCTGATAATGAGTTAGTGCTAACTAGGGTGACTACAGGTTGCAGGGTTTGTATCGATTATAGGAAGTTGAACGCCACCACAAAAAAAAAAAAAAAAAAAAGATCATTTTCCTCTTCCTTTGATTGATCAAATGCTTGAGCGATTGGCTGGTCATTCTTACTATTGTTTCCTTGATGACTTTTCAGGTTACAATCAGATTCCTATTGCTCTACAGGATCAAGAGAAGATGACATTCACATGTCCGTTTAGAACTTTTGCATATAGAAGGATGCCATTTTGATTATGCAATGCCCCAGCCACATTTCAAAGGTGTATGATGTCCATTTTTTCTGATATGATTGAAAAATTTATTGAGGTATTTATAGATGATTTTTCTATGTTTGGATCTTCATTTGATAACTGCCTTAGTAATTTAATCTTAGTCTTGAAAAGATGCGTAGAAACAAACTTAACTTTGAGTTGGGAGAAGAGCCATTTCATGGTAAAGAAAGGAACTTTTTTAGGACATGTAGTTTCTAGTAAAGGTATTGAAGTAGACAAAGCTAAAATTGATTTGATTGCTAAATTGCCGCCACCCACTTTTATGAAAGGTGTGCGTAGTTTTTTTGGTCATGCGGGTTTCTATAGGAGATTTATAAAGGATTTTTCAAAAATTAGTAGGCCTTTGTGTAACCTCTTAGCTAAGGAAGCAACATTTGATTTCAATGATGAGTGCCTTAATGCTTTTAATACTTTGAAAGAAAAATTAACATCTGCTCCTATTCTTATGTCACTTGATTGGTCGTTTCCGTTTGAGTTGATGTGTGATGCTTCTGACTATGCTTTAGGTGTATTTTTGGGACAATGTGTAGGTAAGCTACATCATGTTATTCATTATGCTAGTCGGACTTTAAATGATGCACAAATAAATTACTCCACCACTGAGAAACAATTTTTGGCTGTAGTGTTTGCTTTAGAGAAATTTCGTTCTTATTTGATAGGCTCTAAAGTAATTATTTATTCTGATCATGTTGCTTTGAAATATCTGTTGACTAAAAAGGATGCTAAGCCTAGGTTGATTAGATGGATATTATTATTGCAAGAATTTGATTTGATAATTAGGGATAAAAAGGGAAGCGAAAATGTCGTGGATGATCACTTGTCTCGTCTTGCGGAGACAATAGACCATGAAGAGCATATCAAGAAGGGGATTGCCCCCTCAAGGAAACCATTCCTAATGAACAACTCTTTTCCATACACAGAAAAGAGCCGTGGTATGTTGATATTGTTAATTATCTTGCTAGTGGTATTATTAGACATGATTTGACTTTTCAGGAAAAGAAGAGATTCTTATCCATGGTGAAACATTATTTTTGGGATGACCCTTATTTGTTCAAGCATTGTCTGGATCAGAAAATAAGGCGTTGTGTTCCAGGAATTGAGCAGCATAGTGTTTTAAAGCATAGTCATGAGCTACATTGTGGAAGGCACTTTGGTGAAAGAAAACAACACTTAAGGTATTGCAATCTGGTTTTTATTGGCCAACATTGTTTAAAGATGCTTATGTTATTTGTGCTAGGTGTGATAAGTGCCAAAGATCAGGCAATATAAGCAACAGGAATGAGATGCCTCTCACCACTAATTTGGTGGTGGAATTGTTCGATGTATGGGGTATAGATTTCATGGGTCCCTTCCCGAATTCTTTTGGTTATACTTACATACTTGTTGCTGTAATTATGTTTCTAAATGGATTGAGGCAATTGCCACAAAAACTAACGCTAGTAAGGTTGTGCTTAGTTTTTTGAAGGATATGATTTTCACAAGGTATGGTACCCCTAGAGCTATTATTAGTGATGGGGGTTAGTCATTTTTGTAATAAGTCTTTTGCAGCTTTGTTGAAGAAGTACAACGTTACACATAAAGTGGCAACTCCTTATCTTCCTCAAACTTCAGGCAAGTGGAAGTGAGTTATAAGCAGATAAAGGCAATTCTGGAGAGGATGGTGAGCATGTCTAGGAAGGATTGGACATTGAAATTGAACGATGCTTTGTGGGCTTACATAACTGTGTTTAAAACTCCAATTGGAATGAGTCCATATAGGCTAGTTTTTGGAAAGGCATGTCACCTACCGATGGAATTGGAGCACATAGCATATTGGGCAATTAAGTGGTTAAATTTTGACTTGGATAAAGTTGGAGAAACAAGGAAGATGCAATTAAATGAGTTGAAGGAGCTTAGGAATGAAGCTTACGAGAATGAAAGAATCTACAAGAAATAACTAAACTCTACCACGGCAAGGTGATACAATGCAAAGAATTCCAACCAGGTATGAATGTATTGCTTTATGACTCATGTTTGCGTCTTTTTCCAGGAAAATTGAAGTCTTGGTGGCTAGGACCGTTCAAAGTGCATCAAGTGTTTCCTCATGAGGCAGTGGAGATAGAGAATTTAAAGAATGGAAGAAGATTCAAAGTGAATGGGCATCGCTTGAAGCCATACTTAGAAAGCCTTCCTCCAATTGAAGTGGTGGACTACGTGAATATGAGGGATCCATAGACCGCACATTTTGTCTAGCTTAGACGTTAAATAAAGCGCTTCTTGGGAGGCAACCCAACTTTTTACTTTGAATTTTATGTTAATTTAATTTACGTTTTATTTTCTTTTGTTTTTCAAAATTCTATAATGTTTTCATTGTTAAATTTTTAGATGTATTTTTTTTTTTTTAAAAGTATGGTTGGATGAGTTAGAGTAGTGTAGTTCTTTGTATTTTATGGTTTATTCATTTTGTAGGAAAAGAGCTTTGCAACTCAGCTCAAAATATTTATGCTGTGGCACAACAATGAAGACTAAAAACAAAATTTGGGTAGCAACTTGATGCCGAGGCGTGATGAAAATGGTGTCGCGCCGCCACATGGATTTTGACGATGTATCTAGGGAGGTAACTTCTCTTTCCTTTGCTGCTTTTCCTTTCTAATTGTTACATTGAGGACAATATAGGTTTTAGGTTGGGGGTAGGGGTGGGGGCCCTTTTCCTAAATTTCTTAATTTTCGTGAATTTTCTTACTTTTCGTGAATTTTTTATTTTTTTCGTAATTTTCAGGAGATTTGCTTTGTTTTTATTTTATTTTTAATTGAGTGTGTTTCAATTTTTATGGATTAATTCATATGTCAATGATAATAACATGATTGCAATGACATGTAACATTTAGAATAAGTCAAATTTTACTTTAGTTTAGGAATAATTCTGGATGTTGGTTTTGCTTAAGTTTGAGACTCTCATGAATGTGGTTTGCAAGGTGAGTTAGTTCTAGCATTTAGGGATGTTTTGTGTGTGACTATCCTATGACATTTTTGAGATCCCCAAACTCTAGAACCTATTTGATTACCACTTGAGGCGAAATCCTAGACGACACATGACTTAAAAAATTATTTAGGCCATCTTTGGACCGTTTGTGCCTTTCAAGCCAACCCTGTATTTTATTATCTCTTGTTACCCTTTTGTGTCAATATTGAATTCATATTAGCCTTGATTTTCTTTCATTTAGCCCATAATAACATAACCTTTTAACCCTTAAACACACTACTATACCCATGATTTTTAAGAGGATTTAATATGAATTTATGCAAAGTGAGAGTGTTTGTGTGTGGCTTAGAGTGTTTTTTCAAAATTTTGAAGGGTATTCAAAAGAATGGGTTGGAGGTTATGGTGTATTGTGAATATCAAGGTAATAAGGGGAATGATTGTAATATCCATGCTTCCTAACTACTGTTTTAAAAAAAAAAAAATCTGAAAGAAAAAAGAGAAAGAAAAAAAAAAATGAATGAATCAAGGAATTATGGAAAGTGGGTAAATGCAAATGTGGTTGGGAAGAGAGACGCAACAAAGGTTCGGGAAGTTTAGAGAGAATGTGATATGTTTTGAGCGATTATGTTGCAATAAATAAGTAAGATTAATCCTCTTATTTTGTTTGATTCTTTTCTGTTCTTTATAACCCCATAGCCTAGCCTAAATGTTACAAGCTCAATAAAGTCCTAATGGTCTAAAGTTGTATGATTCTTCTACATTAGTGGAGAGTGGTTTGAAAACTAGGCCTATGGAGTTTGTAGTTACAAAATTTTATTCATATTTTATAATTATTGGGATCAATTTTTTGTCTATGGATGTTGCGTATGGAATTATTTCTGGTGTTAGGATTGACAAATTGTGGATTGATGGATGTTAGAGAGTTGAGAATGAATGTGAGATTGATGTTTAGTATGTTCCTAGATTTAAGGTGATTGTTCTCTGTGTTGCTTGTGTATGTGATTTCTAAGACATTTACATGAATTAGTTTGGAAAATTTTGTTTTATTTTTATTTTATGTGTGAATGTTTGTGTGTTAGTTAGGATTTGTTGCATGTTTGTGGGTAGCATCCCTGTAAACCCTCACGAGACTATAACTCATCCACTAGGGGAACCTAGGGGTTTAAAGACTTATTGCATACGCTAAATGCAATCGTGTCAACCTACGGAAGTGGTTTAGTTTAGGATAGTTAGAACTAGATTATATTTAGATCGCTTCGGCTGCTAGGGACTAGCAAGAAACTGGTTGGGGGTTGTGATGAGTGCTTGATAGCACACTCATAGTTAGTGATTTTAAAGGTATTTTGTGAGGGAATTTGGTTTAAACCGCTTAGTATATTAAATATTAGTGTTGATAGCTAGCTTTTTACAAAAAAAACCAATGGTGCCATCGAATCAATTTCAAGCAAAATTAACATTTAGTATGAGTCGTTTCAATTGCCATAACAACACTATAGTACTTCCAATTTTTTTTTACAGAAAAAAAATATTGATTTCCCTAGGTTAAAGACCATTCACCCAAGATCTAAGGGCGTCTTTGTGGGAGGACTTGCTTGGGATATAGCTGAGGTAGTTTTATGAAAAAAACATTAACAATTTAAATAAAATTTATTTTGTAAATTGATTAAACATTATATTTTAATAATATTTATGCTTTATTTAAATTTCTTTTTTCATCAAACTCTCAAGCACCAATGCATGCATATTTGACATTCCTTTTGAAAGGTTTAACTCGTAGATTTACTTTGGGAAAGATAACGATAGGATCTTATAACGTATTTCAAATCACATTTTTTCCATTGTTTTCCCGAAGAAAGACCATGAGCAATATTGCCTTTAGGAAAGTTTGTGGGAGATCTCGTAACATAGGGGCCGTTTGGATCGGGGGTATATAAGAAAACATGGATAATCTTTGTTTATTTTGGAAGATTCCTGTGTTTGGTTTGCAAGTAATAAAATATTACAGTATTCTTTTATTGCAAATAGTGTTTACCGTTGGTAATATGGAGAATAATCTTATTACCTTGTTAGGGGGTGTTATTAAAACATTACCAGGGTAATCTGATTTTTCTACCCATTTTGCCCTTAATTAAAAACTATTTCGGACACAATTGCCCTCAAATGTCTACCAAATGACAATTACCCAAGCCCCCTATATTTGAGAAATTAGCTAAAACACCCCAGCCACAAAAAATTTAAAAGTTAACAAAATACCCCCAACCACCTAGGACCACCGCTGGTGTCAATCATTGTAATGGTGCATGACCGGCGGGATTTGGCCGGTCATGCACTGGTAAGGCCTTTTTCAGCCATGGATCATACTGAAAATGGTCAAATCTAGCGTTTCTATGACCGTTCACAGCCAAAGATGTGGCCGTGAAAAGGCCAGATCTTTGGCCATGAAATGGCACGACCACATCTTTGGCCGTGAAATGGCCATAGATTTGGCCGTTTTCTAGTCATGGATTTGTGATCCATGGCCATTTCCGGCTTTACTAACGCATGGCTGGCCATATACGGCTAGTCGTACGTCATTCTGTCAACTGCCAGTAGTAGCTGATAGTGGTGGCTGACTGTCGGCAGTGGCTTGGGTGGGTGGGGGTGATTTTGCTACATATTAATGTTTTATATGGCTGGGGTGTTTTAGCAAAATTTCAAATGTAGGGGTTAAAAGAAATGATTCAAAAAATAATAATAAAAAATACTATTCTACTAATATTTAAAAAGAAGGGCAATTTAGTAATCTAAATAACATACCCACCCATTTATCCTCCCAACCAAGCATATCATTCACCAATTTATTCGAACCAACCAAACACATTTATTAAACATTCCTAGTAATCTTCAAGGTGATCTTTCTTTCTGTTAATATAATATACCCCTATATTTAAACATTATATGATCCAAACGCTAGAAATATTTTATTTAAAGGATAATTCTTAATTACTATGATTAATTTTATTCACAAGTAATTTGGGGGTACAGGTTTTCCTTTCAAACATGATTCTTTTTCATTTTATTTATAAACTGTAAATTGTTTTAGAATGGAACTCTTTTACGTACATACATTCTTTGCATGCAACTCAAACGTATTAGAAACTTTATTATTATACCTGCTATGGATCTTTAGGGAGTATATTCCATTACGCACATTATAAAAGATAAAATAGAAGATATAAAATAGTCTATGGGTTGTGTTTGGTTTAGGGAATGTTGTATTACTAGGAATGTTATAGTGTTGGGAAGATAGATTATCTTGAAGATTACTGGATATGTTTAGTGAAATGTGTTTGGTTGGTTGGAATAAATTGGTGGGTACATTATATGAATATTTTTGGTTTGGAGGAATAAATTGGTGGGTATGTTATGTAATTTACTAAATTGTCCCTTTTTAAATATTAATATAATATTATTTTTATTATTATTTTTTGAATAGTTCTTTTAACCCCCTACATTTCATATTTAGCTAAAACACCCCAACAACAAAAAAAGTTTAAAACTTAATAAAAACACCTTCACCTACCCCAACTATTGCCGGCGGCTTGCCACTAGCATCGGCGGCAGCGAAAGTGGAATTTGGCTATGAAAGGCTAGATATTTGGCCTTGAAATCGTTTCAAGGCCAAATATCTAGCCTTTCACCGCCAGATCTAGCTGTTTCAGGCCCATGGCTGGAAACAACCTTAGTGGCACACAGTCGGCTAGATATGGCCGATTGTGCACCATTCCACTGTCGTCAATAGTGGTTTTCAACGGCTGGCAGTGGTGGCTAGATTCAACCACCACCCTTGGGTAATTTTTTTTTAAATTTTAGGGGATTTATGTCCTAAAAACTTTGTATATAAGGATAAAAAAGTCAATTAGTATTATTGTAAATTGTTTTTAAAGCAAAGCCATTATTGTCCAAAAATTTATTAATAAGGGGTACAATTGTAACAAAAATAAGATTACCAAGTCCAATCTTCAACATGCTTAGGTTGAGCTGGAATCTAGCCGGACGGAATGGGAGATTGAAAGGTCTTCTTTGGTAAAGAGGCCTGAGGCTCAAGGCTAGCAAGGCTAAGTGGGAGGCCAAGAGGATTGCTTTGCTGGCAAGGTTGAAGTAAATGGCCAATAAGGCCATTATCAAGACCCAAGCCAAGCTGATGGAAGAATTTCAGTAGGGGAAACATGACGAGTGGGACCTGGAGGACGAGATTGAGCTATACAAGTCTTACTTAGCAGATCTAGTGAGAGGCGAGCAAGATGTGCAAAGAAAGGTAAGTGCCGACCTGGAGCCAGGAGGAGGAGAGGTGGTTCCTCCGAGTGAAGGTAAGGCTGTGCCGAGTGATCAATCCGAGCAAGATTCTCCTACGGAGCCGAGTGATCATGTAGCTCCAAAGAATAGGGCAGAGCAGTCTGGCAGCCTGGATGATGGGATCGAGACTTAGCTTGATCCTTTGTTTTTGATTTGTTTAAACTCTATTTATTTCTGTATTAGTGCCAAGTGCAACTTTTAATGTAAACGTACCTTGATGCTTAACATCCCAGTTTTATCAACGGGCGAGACCTCGTTTTCATGTCTTACTATCTTTAAGTGTTTGTTTATGTTTGGTTTTTTGTGATCTTAGCTATACGAGGCATTTAACCAAAAATGAAAGGAATGACCCTTCTAGCCCTTGGGGCGTTTTTTCACAAATAAACAACTTGACACTTAGAAATTATTGAGTATACCTCGATTTATTAATGAATAAAGAGTACATAAATTTGCCCTGGAGCAAAGTTTACTTAAAAGCATTAGGGGGAGTGGACAGGCCAACACATACCGCTATTGTTGATGAAAATCTCCTAGGTCCTAAGGGTGATAGAGCCGAGCCGAATGCTATTAGAAGTGATAGACTTTTAGGTGAATCACGTTCCAACTATTGTTAATGTCTCGACCTTTTGGTGTTTGCAGTTTGTATGCTCCCTTTCCAAATTCCTTGGTGATCCTACATGGTCCCTTTCAATTGTGGTTGAGCTTATCGGCTCAACTTCTTTCGTGTTCTGAAACACTTGGCGTAAGACCTAATCACCAACTTTGAAGCCTGGCTCGAACATTCTTATTATAGTGCTGAACCATCTTTTGTTTGTAGATGGCGTTACAAAGGAGGGCCTGATCTCTTAGTTCATCTGCGGTGTTTAAGTTGTGGCAAAGTTGCTGCCCATTGTTGTGATAATCCATCCATTATAGCCAAGCCAAGGGGACCGAGACCTCTGTGAGAATGATTGCCTTTGAGTTGTAGGCAAGGGCGAAAGTTGTTTCTCCAATGAAGGATTGAGCTGTGCAATAGAACAATAATACCCCGGGAAGTTGATCTGCCCAAGCCCCGTTGGCATTTTGGAGCCTTCTTTTCATAGTTTGCATGATCGTTTTGTTGGACGACTCGGCTTGTCCATATGCTTGGGGGTAGTGCGAAGTGGAAAAACTTAGCTTGATCCCCCACATCTTGCACAAGTCTTGGAAGCTGTTGTTGGTGACTATTTCCTTCGGTAGGCTGAACCGACATATGATGTTCTTCCATACAAAACTCTTCACCTTTCGGTCTCTAACTTGAATGAAGGCTTCGGCTTCTATCCATTTGGTGAAGTAATCGATGAGTGCCAACATGAATACCTGCTGCCTTAGTGCGGTTGGAAACTTTCCTACTATGTCTATCCGCCACTTCATTAATGGCCAAGGGGTGAGGATGGAGTTGAGCCATTCGGGTGGAAGGTGTGATACCTGAGCAAAACGTTAGTGATTATCGCAATGCTTTGAGAATTTGGCCGAATCGATTGCATGGTAGGCCAATAGAAGCCGGCCGTGAGTGCCTATTAGCGAGGCTACGTCCCCCAACATGGTTGTCACACTTGCCTTTGTGGAGTTTTGTGAGTACGAACTTTGCTTCCTCGGGGATGATACACTTGAGGAACAGTCCTGAGAAGGATCTCTTGAGTAGATGACCGTTATGGATGGTGAATTGAGGGGTCTTGGCTTTTAATCAGCGTGCTACGTTTTTATCTATTGGGAGTTAGTCATTGTCTAAGTAGTGAAGGATGGGTGTCATCCATGATTCATCAGGGCCGATCGGTGATACCTTGGCAGAGTCAATCCCTATGGTTGGTGCTTGGAGGTGAACCAAAGGAATCATTATTGGTAAAGGTGATTGAAGAGCCAAACCGAGATATGCCAAAGCGTTTGCATGAGAGTTCTCAGACCTTGGGACTTGGGTGATGGTGATCTCCTTAAATGCCGATTGAAGTTCTTTGTCTAAGCTAAGGTAAGAGATCATCTTTGTGTCTAGAGTTTGGTAGGAGCCTTGAAGTTGATTCACCACCAACCGTGAATCAAACTTGACTTCTAGTTTCTTGATTCCCACTGCTTTTGTGAGGAAGAGGTCGATGATCAATGCTTTATACCCGACTTTATTGTTGGTCACCTTAAAGTCACACCATACGGACTATTGTATGATGTCCCCTTCCAGGGAAGCAAGGACGAGTCTTAGCCTGTTGCCGTTGATGCTACTCGAACCATCTATTGATAGGATCCACTTGGGCGATGCATGGTCAGTTAAGCATAAGAGCTCCCTCTCTGCCTGATTTGAAGTGTTAAGTTGGTGATGAAGCTAGCTAATAGTTGAGATTTGATGGCGGTGAGATGTTGGAAGGAGACGTCAAATTTGTTCAACTCTACTGTCCATTGAATGAGCCGACCCGAGAGGTTTGGTTTGTGGATGATCTTTTTGAGGGGGTAAGAAGTCAAGACCACGATCGGGTGGCACTAGAAGTATGGTCTCAGCTTTCTGGCCGTAATGATGAGAGCGAGCACAAGCTTTTCAAGCTAGTTGTATCGTGTCTTGGCGTCTAGCAAAGACTTGCTAGTGTAGTAGACAGGGAGCTGCTTTCCTTCTTCTTCTTGGATCAGTACAACTGAGATGGCCCATTTAGATACGACTAAGTAGGTGACGAGCAATTCCCCTGTTTTTGGTTTGGAGAGTACAGAGGCGATGTTAAGTACTTCTTTAGTTGGGCCAATGCTTCTTCACATGCTGGGGTCCACCTGAACTTCTTGGACTTTCTTAGGGAGGCGAAGAAGAGATGTCACTTATTTACTGACTTTGATAGAACTGGTTCAGTGCGACCACCCTTCCAGTAATGCGTTAGACATCCTTTATGCAGGTAGGAGAAGGAATGTTCAGGACTTCATGGATTTGTTCAGGGTTAGCCTCTATGATGTGTTGTGTGACCATGTAGCTGAGGAACTTTTCGGAAGAGATGCCAAATGGGCACTTGGTTGGTTTAACTTCATGTTGTACTTTTGCAGTACCTCAAAGGCTTGCTTGAGGTGCTCGAGGTGCCAGTCGACGATCAACGACTTCACCAACATGTCATCGATGTAAACTTCCATGAAGTCTCCAAATAGGTTGGTGAACATCTTATTCACAAGACGCTGATATGTGGCACTAACATTTCTTAGGCCGAATGGCATCATTTGTAGTAGTAGATACCTCTCTTCGTGATGAAGGCAGTCTTCTCCTAGTTGTTCGAGTGCATGAGTATTTGATTATAGCTGGAGAAGACATCCATGAAGCTTAGTAACTCATGTCCGACAGTAGTGTTAACTAGCATGTTGATGTGGGGTAGGCAGAAGAAGTATTTAGGGCAGGCTTTATTCAGGTCGGTGAAATCAATGCATACTCTCCACTTCCAGTTCTTCTTCTGAACGACCATTACATTTGCTAACTAGTCTAGGTACTGGACCTCCTGAACGAAGTCGTTGCTTAACAACTTCTCTATCTTCTCGTTAATCACTTTGTTTCTCTTTGGAGCGAACTTTCTTTTCTTTTGTTTCACAGGTGGATAGTCTGGGTCGGCGTTTAGTTCGTGTACAATTGCTTCCGGGCTGATCCCTATCATGTTGGAGGGTGACCAAACAAAGCAATTTTGGTTTTGTTTTAGGAAGTCTATGAGCTTCTCTCAGATGTCAGGTCTGAGTTGAGCCCCCACTTAGGTCTTTTGGTCAGGGTGGTCAAGATGCATTTAGATCTCATCCAGCTCGTCCATAGCTAGTTGGTCAAACTCGGCTCCTACCACCGAGTGGGACTGTAGCTACTACATAGTTTCCTGCTTGGTCTTGAAGGCGTTCTAATACCAATCCCTTGAAGCCTTTTGGTCCCCACAGATTTCTTTTATTCCCCACTTAGTTAGGAACCAAATAGTCTGATAGAAAGTGGAAGGGATGGACTGCATGTCGTGGATCCATAGCCGATCGAGTATCACATTGTAAGGAGATGGGACTCCCAATATCATGAAGGTGGTTTAGAGGCTGACTCCCTCGGCATAGATTGGCAAAGTTATCTCCCCTATCGTGTATTTCTGTTTCGAGCTGAAGTTGATAAGTAGGGTAAACCCGCAGATGATGTTTGACTCATCTATCCCCATGATTTTAAGTGCCTCAAGGAACATGATGTTTGTTGAGGAGTTGGGGTTGACAAGGATCCTCTTGACGAGGATGTAGGCTATCCAAAGAGTGACAACCAGAGCATCATGATGGGGGTTTAGGAGCATCACCACTTCATTGTCAACAAACTCGATGGTTAGGTTGGTTGCCTTCTATGAGGGTGGCCTGGAGGATTAGACCTCAAGGTTAGCTACGGCTCTTGCGTGATGTTTCGCGAACGAATAACTCACATCGCTTACTTTTGATCTGCCAGAGATCACATTGCACAACCTATCTGCGGGTAGTACTTTTGGTGGAGGTGTAATCTGGTGATCTTTGTTTGCCAAGGTGTTTTTCCCATTGTTTGTTAGGAAGTCGTGGAGGTGACCCCTCTTCAGTAGCTCTATTACCTCGAGAAGGAGGGCGATGCAATCAGCGATGACATGTTCGTGGTCCTTATGGTACTCACACCATTTGGTGGTATCTCGTTTAGCCCTAGTGTGTGGCAACTTTGCGGGCCATCTGACAACTTTTCCCATCTCTTTCTTTATCGCCACAACTTCAACAGGTTCAATGTTTAGGTTGTAGTCTGGCATCTTATATCAGTGTGGTGGGACTTGAGTCCTTTCGTTGTGCAGAACTGGATGACAATCCATTAGTTGCCTATTATCTCAGCGGTGAGGTCTCCTGGGTTGGTGGTACGACTCGACGGGACGATTGTCTTGTCGCTGTTCAACTCTTCTAGAATGGCGGTCTTCATAGATAGAGTGTTTGATGGGATTCACTTCATCCTCCTCCCATCTTACCTCTCCTAGAGCTTGAGCTAACATATCTTCCATGGTGGGACAATTGAACTTGGTGAGCTCTTTGTACAACTCACTGTTGGGGAAGAGCCCCTTCCTTAAGGCATCAACGGATGTCTCTTGATTATAGTACGAAATGTAGATCTTTTCTTTATTGAAGCGACCCATGTAGTCTCGCAATGTCTCTCAGTGTTGTTGATGTACCCTATAAAGGTCACTAGATATTTTCTCAAGTCTCTTGTTGCTGGCAAACTACTCAACGAATGTGTTTGTGAGTTGAACGAAGGAGTAAATTGAGTTGTTAGGCAAGTTGGTATACCATTGGAGGGCTAGTCCCATGAGGCAAGAGCCAAAGCTCTTGCACATGCATGCTTTGCGGAGATTGTTCAAGATAGCTGCAGTGAATATCCTTTGTTTGTATGATGCTATGTGGTCATCCGGGTTGGTGGTCCCATCATAGAGCTTCATATTGGGGAAGGTGAACTTGTGGGGTATCTCTATGAGGGCTATGACATCTACAAAGGGTGAGTCGGTGTAGCTTTGAGGTTGGATTTTCTTAAGAGGTGTGGACATAATGGGAATGCGTTGGATCATGACTTCCATCTCGGATAGTCTTTTGGCCAAGGATTGCTCAAGTGGTGTTGCTACAGGAGTGTCTAGGTTGTTTAGGAAATGAGGAAATATGTTGGGGTTGATGTGTATGGCTGAGCCAAGAAGGATTGTCTGACGGGTGGCTCATAAGGTAAAGTTTTTTCAGTTTATCATATGAATGTATACTTTATTTGGCATGATGATGTTAACGTGGTTTCATTGTTTTTGAAATAGGCTTATGAAGGTTCTTAGAAATCAGAGAATGTTGGCTTGTTTCAAAAGATGTGATCTCAGATTTGAAAAAAGAAAATGAACATGTGATTTCTGATGTTCGCAAATTGGAAGAACAGTTGAAAATATCAAATGAGGCATTTGAAAAGGTCAAAACCAAATTGAAACACTGTCAAGAATCATTTAGAAATGCTAAACAGTCTTTTGCAAATGAGCAACAGCAAAAGGAAGTCTTTAAAAAGAAAAGTAATGAATTGTCTGAAGAAAATGATAACATCAAATCTTTAATTGCACAAGCTGAGAAAGATAAAGAAGAGGCTTATGATTCTATGTCAGAAATGTTTTTGGCCACCAGAAAAGCTTGTGTCAAAGAATTCAAGAACAGATTTCCAAATGAAAATTCTAGTTTTTGAGAGACAATTGTGTTGAAAAATGAGAAGATGCCGACTAATAGAGATTATATTGACTGCAATGTTGTTGTAACTTTCTCTGGTCCACTTAATGCTGCTTCTGTAAATTTTTAAACCGTTTATTAAATATTTTGATAGTATTTGCCAATATTTTGCCAATATTTGCCACGCAAATGTTTACAGTCATGTTATTTGATGCGTGTTTACTACAACATGCAAAAATAGCAAGTATACTAGTCGCAAAAAGTAATAAATTGATGAGTGAGTATCGTTCCCACGAGGATAGTGTTACTAATTACCGATTTTTCTAGTTTAAGTCCTAATTGAAGCAACAATATATTAGATTGATGGAAGATTAACAAACTAAATATAAATGCAAAACCCAACAACTTAACTAATTAAACAATTCTAAAACAAATGCTAGGGTGTTGAATTCACCTAAATACGCTAACCCAAATCATAGAATCTATTACCCAAGTTCTAATTCCTTGATTGAAAATCGAATTCCCTAAGTTGTAAAACATACATTCTCATGCTACATTTCCCTACTTATCCCTATTAAGCTTCCGCACCCAACAAAATGAAGATTAATAGTTCAAAGGATTTTAAGCTTTGTGGAATTCTATCTAGATTTCATAGATCGCTAAACCTATCTCTAGCGTTTGCTAATCTATGGTATTTATCCCAAGAGGCACAATCACAAATCACTTCTCAGTCTCATTGTGAACAACACACATTTGAATGGTGATCAAGCATCCAAAAGACATTAAGCAAAGAGATAAACACTCAATCATGAAATTAAAACTCAAAGTAATTCAATCCATATAAATTTGAATCATTGTATCAAGATTACATCAAACCCTAGCTAAACAACTCAGTTCATACTCAAAAACGAAATAAAACAACAAAAACAAACTGAATCAAGATTCATCATTGAAAAGCAAGCAAAAGATGGAGAAATCTTCTCTAATTTGAAGCCCAAATCTTCAATAATCTTCTCCTTCCATGAGCTGCCTCCCAAATCACGAACCAAGCCCCTTTTCTCTTCCTTTTCGCTCTAATTTATACCTCTCTCACTTAAGGACGAAGCCCTAGCAAGCCAAAACGCGTCGTTTTATTTTTGCATCTGACGCAGGTTTCGCCGCGGCGAAGCTTTTTCCTCGCCGCGGCGAAGACTTACAGGCCCAATTTGAGCATGATATAGTTAGAATCTGGAAAAGTGTAAAACATATGAATTGTAGCCCTTTCAATTATCTTTCTGGTCGTTCAAGAATCAGCACAATCCGAGGTCTACAGATCAAGTTATGGCAGAAATACTGAAGCACGTCCAAAGACGTTTTTCTTCAGTTCCCAGCGTCCTTTTCACGACTTCAAGCCAAGTTTTCACCTTTGTCCAGTCAGAATTAGGAAAAACCCAAAACATGAACGTTGTAGCTCTTCTTCTTAGCTTTCCAAAGCTTCTAAATTCAGGTTATTCCGAGTTTTCAAGCTCAAGTTACACAATTTACGCTCAAAACTGTCATTTATGCTAAAAATCATCGTTTAGGCCTACAAAGACAAATTAATAGAATTAGGTAGCAATTATGGCCCAAATTGTATGAAAAGTATCCTAAATCCTATCAAAATTCAATGCAAAATCATAGTGTAAAATACGCTTATCATTATTATTACGGATGTGGAAGCATTCAGTTGATGCTAATTTTTGTGTATACGAAAGAAAGTCTGCAGCCCATGTAATGTTGCTTTTGTAAATATTTAAAGTCTTTAATAGTACTATTGATGTTAAATATCTTGACGATGTCTAGCCAGCTAAGCGACAGAAAAATACTGCCCAAAACCCAAACAAAGTGCATGGGAAAGAAAAGGGACGAGCAGAGAACTTAGCTGAAGAAAACGAAGTAGAAGAAGCAAAACCCAAGTTTGAAGAGCATCCAAATGACCAGCACATCAAAGACTCCACCACTGGAAGAGCCAAAGTATACATTGACAAGTGTACTGCATTTTTATCAAACCTTAACTTCAGGGCAAGTAGAGATTCTCTTGCACTTCAGAGAGAGATTGCTTTTTATTCTTTTTTAACGCTGGACAGGCAAATACATAGAGATAATTCTGATGGTTTTAAATTTTTTTTAGACAACTTCTGAAGATCTGAAAAAAATTCTTTAGCAATGTTGGTGGGGTTGAATCTGTTCAAATTCTGTAGGACAAGTTCACCGAAAAGTCAAGGATATGACTCTCTTTCTCTCACTCATTATTTGTCAATGTTCTTTGTGCTTTATGCTTCAAATGAAAAAGGGGAAGCTATCCACTGGACCTTCCATGTGCACATCAGTCTTACAGTCAAATCCTTATTTAATATTGTCTAACCATTAAACATCAACATATGTATGTATAATGTGGACTGTACCACAAAAATTAGCCATAAGAAACTAATTTTAATGCTTCAAGGAGATCAACATGGCTGATGCTTCAGGGAGATAGAAACTGCTAATTGCAGTCCATTGTCTTTGATCAAATTTCTCAAAGGTGCTCACTGAAACTTCAATTTGATTTCTTCATTTCATGCAGTCAATAAATCATTTAGTTCTTACACTTTTGGTTTTAAGATGACAGTCTCAAATAAACCTACAGAAGTGTCGAATTCCATAATTATTGTAAGATTGCTTAATTTTCTAAGCATAAAGAGTCTTAAGTGTCTAAGAGCATATTTTTTCATTTTGCTAGCAAGGGATATGCTTAGGAGACTCAACCATAGTCCCATACAGATTTACCCATATTCCAGCTTGCCTTTAAACTGTAGAGCATCTGTATGGGACCGTTGCATACTAATTTATAATATCCTCTGATTGATTTTTGAAGGGCCTCGCATATGTGGATTTTGCCGATGATGCACACCTTGCTGCAATTGTAGGAAAGAACAAAAAATGTTTATTAGGAAGAAGATAAGCATTGCAAGATCAAATTCGAAGCAAAAGAGAAATGATTCTGCTGGTCATGGGGCCTCTGGAGAATATGGTAGGCTAAGTGGAATTATGTTTTATCTTTGTTATTACTTGTGTGTGTTTGTTTGTGTGCAGTGTAGTCTATAGACGTTTGTATGTTTGTGTTTCCCAATTCTACCTTTTATTTTCTTACTCTTTTGGGTTAAATGGCAGCGCAAAGTAGTAATCAGACTTTCAAGGGGTCTAGAGTGCCACATTGTGCTGCTAATAAACGTAGTGATATCATTCAGGTGAAAGGGAGGAACACATTTGCAATGCCAAGGAAAGTCAGATCACTTTGTGTCCCCTCGACAAATCCAAAAGCCAGGGAAGTGGAAGATGAGAAGCCGAAGTCAAATAATGAGTTCAGAGAACTGTTCCTTAAGAAGTGAGGTTTGTTCCTGGGGTTACATGTTACATGTTAACTAGAATAGCACAGTAATTGACAAACTTCTCTTTCTTATAAAAAACGTAAGGTTTTGCCTGCATGCACCCAGCAAAGCTCTCCATGTCACAGCATCTGGTTCATATTCCATCTCATGTATTAACTTTACTGCTTGATCGAGCTTCCCAACCCTTCCAAGAAGATCAATTACGCAGCCATAATGCTCTTTTTTTGGTTCAATCCCATAAAGCTTCTTCATAGATTGGAAGTAATACAACCCATCTTCTACAAGCCCTGCATGGCTACAAGCAAATAGAACACCAACAATTGTAATATAATTTGGTTCTAACCCTGAGGCTTTCATCAACTCAAACAATTTTAGCGCCTTTCGGCTGTCTCCGTTCTGTGCCAACCCTGTAATCATGGTGCTCCAAGAAATCACATCCCTCTCTACCATTCTATCAAAACAGACTTTGCACCTTCCAAGCTACCACACTTGCAATAAATATCCAAAAGTGCATTGTTAAGTATCAAATCTTGGTCATACTTCAATACATGAACATGGACTTGTGTCCCCAATTCTAACAGCGCTAATCCAGTACATACCCTCAAAACACTTGTTAGCGTGGCCTGATCCGCCATAAAACCAGCCCTCTTCATTCTCTTGAAAAGATTCAAAGCCTCATCACCATCACTATTCTGGGTAGACCCTCCAATGATTGAGTTCCAAAACAACCAAATCTCCAGTCACCATCTCATTAAAAACACAGTGCATTGTTTAACTCACCCCATTTGGCATAAACATCAATCAAAGCACTCCTAGCAAACACATCATAATCCTAACCAACTTTAATTATTCCATAATGAAGCTGCCTAAGATTGAGTAAACAAACACAAGATCTCAAAATGGAAGAGTAGGTGTACATATTTGGTCTAACACCTTCTCTGAGCATCAGAATAAAGAACTCAAAAACCTTGTCATTCATCTTAGCATTACAATAAGCCCATATCATTGTTGTCCAAGAAACAACGGTTCTCTCAAGCATTTTATCGAACAATGTTTTAGCGTCCTCCAAGAGATTAAACTTCACGTACATATTAATCAAAATGTTGATTAAAAACATTTAGGGTTCGTACCCTTTTGAGAAGACTTGGTTGTGAACGAGTTTGCCTTCTTGAACAGCGCCATAGGCCAAGCAACACTTGATGAGCTCAGAGTAGGTGATGGAATCAGCATGAAGGCCATGGATTTGCATGGCATCCATAGCTTTGATGGCTCTTGGGAGGTTTCTTTAGTAGCAGAATCTGGTGAAATCATCAATCAAAGCTGATGGGTTGAGCGCTTTGCTAGAAGAATCATTCGGTGTGGAAGTATAACATCTATAAAGTGAAGTTCTTATGCATTTCAGCTTTGAAATGGCTTTCATGGCATTTCCCAGTTAAAGAACCGATATTTTCTTTTCCTTTTGCCGATTATAATTGAAACTTGGAACAACTGAACTGTATGTATATATATGATTCTTAAATTCTTTGCCTACTGAGAAGGGGTTTTTTTTTTTTTTTAAAGCCCCCATGTGTTTGGTTATTTTTTTGAGTGTCTGTTGGTTTTGGAAATGAGACCATAACCCCTGTATGTTTGGTCTTTCTTTAGTGAGCAACTGCTGGTTTAAGATATACACGTTTAACCCCGTGTGTTTGACTTTTTTTGCAGTGACCACCTTTTGGTTCGAAAATGTCATAAATTCAACCTAAAACTTTATCAACAATTTTACCCCGGTTCTGCTTCATGACCATAATGAGGTGAATGTCTATCCATTGTTTTGAGTTTTAACATTCAGTTGATTTTATAGTTTCTATGTGTCTGTCTATGGGTTTTATTCATGAAAATGAAAAACCTTGTTTGGAATTGGGATCCCCTGCTTGAGTTTTGTCGGATAGTGATATGGAAAATTAATAGTATGTCTCTTGCTGCCATAATATTGGACAAACTAAATTCAAGTAATACTTTACTACCATAGAATGTAAATTCTACCAATCACGTCCTTGCTTGATTGTGATAGTGTGCCTTGGGTCATCTTTTGCTCTGCGACGGTTGCAAATTCACTCTCTCTCTTTTCTTTTCTTTTCTTCCGGACTAGCTTTACGTGCTGCTAAACATGACATAGCCAACAAACCTATTTTTTGGTGTGATAAATCTTAAGCCCAATATGCATGCCAAATGCTTGTGATCTGATAGCCTTATTTTCACCTTGTTGCAGTTTCTAAACCAAGCTAAAAACCCGAAAGAGATTGACATTTACGAATCCATTATTAAAGCTTATGGATCTTATGTTCATAACAGAAAGGAAGTCTCCAGAGAAGAGTTGTAATAAGCAACCAGCACAGTGCATTCCTAATTCTCTCAAGTTGTCATGATCTCAGTTTCGGTCTCGTTGTAACAGATGGGAGTTGAGGTCAATAGATGTCCCTCTGATGTATCAATAAATAAGGAAGCAATCTGGTATGAGGACCGGTTATATGTGTTATTTGCTGAATGAAATGGTGAAGGATTTTGCTTTTGCAACAACATACTAGTATTGTTATATCATTTCCAATCTGCATATAATATTCATTTGATGACCGAAACATGGTAGCATCGGGAAACAATTACATATTATTTATCATTTCTTCAGTACATGTGATTTATTGGCCACACTGTCAACTTCTTTGGTGGCCACAAGGGTATGACTCTGTTTCTCTGATTCATTATTTGCCAATGTTCTTTGTGCTTTATGCTTCAAATGAAAAAGGGGAAGCTATCCACTGGACCTTCCATGTGCACATCAGTCTTACAGTCAAATCCTTATTCAACATTGCCTGACCTTTAAACTTCAACATATGTATGCATAATGTGGACTGTACCACAGAAATTAGCCCTAAGAAACTAATTTTAATGAGACTGGGAGATCAGCATGGCTGATGCTTCAAGGAGATTGAAACTGCTAAATGCAGTATATTCTCTTTGATCAAATTTCTCAAGGGTGCTCACTGAAACTTCAATTTGATTTCTTTTTTTCATGCAATCAATAAATCATTTAGTTCTTACTCTTTTGGTTTTAAAATGAATGTCCTTTCCAGAGATGATTATGCAGTCTCAAATAAACATGCAGAAGGGTTGAATTCCATAATTATGGTAAAATTGTTGAATTTTCTAAGTATAAAGAGTCTAACTGTCTAAGAGCATATTTTTTTCATTTTGATAGCAAGTGATATGTTTAGGAGACTCAACCATAGTCCCATATAGATTCACCCATATTCCAGCTTGCCTTTAATGGTAGAGCATCTGTCTGGGACCATTGCATACTAATTTATAATATCCTCTGATCGATTTTTGAAGGGCTTGACATATATGGATTTTGCCGATGATGCACACCTTGCTGCAGTTGTAGGAAAGAACAAACAAATGTTTCTTGGGAAGAAGATAAGCATTGCAAGATCAAATCTGAAGAAAAAGAGAAAGGATTCTGCTGGTCATGGGGCCTCTGGAGAACATGGTAGGCTAAGTGGAATTATGTTTTATCTTTGTTATTACTTATGTGTGTTTGTTTGTGTCCAATGCATTCTATAGACGTTTGTTATTACTTCTACATTTCATTTTCTTACTCCTCTGGGTTAAATGGCAGTGCAAAGTAGTAATCAGATTTTCAGGGTGCCTAGAGCACCAGACTCTGCTGCTAATAAACGTAGTTATAACATTCAGCTAAAGGGGAGGAACACATTTGCAATGCCAAGGAACGTTAGACCACTTGGTGTCCCCTCAAAAAATTCAAAAGCTAGGGAAGTGGAAGATGGGAAACCGAAGTCAAATAATGAGTTCAGAGAAATGATCCTTAAGAAGTGAGGTTTGTTTCTGTGGTTACATGTTACATGTTAACTAGAATAGCACAGTAATTGACAAACTTCTCTTTCTTATAAAAAACATAAGGTTTTTACCTTAATATGTTTATGTAAACACAATTATGACAAACGACACCTGTTTGAGGACGAAAAATATATATCAGTACCCTTCTTGTAAATTTTCTTCCTGATATGTCTAGTTAATACCCATTTTATTCAAAAAGGGTAAAGTTCTAATATGTTTCATGTGGAACACTTATTTCATCCAATTTGTGATGAGGATAGCCTCAATACCTTACCCCAAGATTTAGAGAAATTTTAGTCAATTGGATGGCAATCAAGTTCTTTTTTATGTGACAAATGACCAATGGTATAGGATCCAATAAGATCATGAAAACTATTATGGGTTGGTGGTCTATTCTTGGTCTAAAATAACATTGAATATTCATAGTGCAACTGTTATGTTCTTTACTTTTCTGTACCTATTGATTCTATTCTAGCGGAGAATCTATTTTACTATTTGTCATAGATGAAAATCCTAATGCAGAAAGATGGACCATTGGAGCACTATTGAGTTTGTGTACTGAAACAGCAATGGCCTTGCATCTCATGCTTGTGGAAAATGCGAAAAAATGTCTTTGGTCTGGAAAATGTATGAGGAAGAATAGGAGAAATATCATCTATGCTCGCCCAAGTAAATTTCCGCACACATATATCATTTTTATTGTCTATTTTGAATGAATATCCATATCTCAATGATTATGTTTGTTTCACTTAGACTCTTCATGATTCTATTGGATCTTTCTAAAATTTCTCGTAGAATCGAGAATGGGGTTTTCGCTTTGTACATGTTAGATCATGAATTAGTACAAATCTTCAAAAAAGATTAATTGTTTCACTTTTTTTTTCGGAATGGAATATTTACATATCCCCATGAATAGGATTAATGTTATCTATGGTATTTGTAGTATATTCTTTCCTAATTTTAAGCGAGTACTTGAGAGGGTTTAATGATCTATGAATTTGTTTCATTTTTGTTTCTTTTATGTACTAAGTCACTAAGTGTGAGATTCCCCCCAAACCATTATTAACTTGTACCCCCATGGGTTTTTCCCATGTCGCCTCCGGGATCAGCTTGTCTTCTAACTTCATCCCATGAGTCTCATATTTGAATTTGCTAACCCTTTCTCATATTTGGAGGGGGTATTTATACGAGTTTACACCCAAGGAATTAGAGGAGAAATCCGAGATTGCCATCAATTTGGCAAGTGATTTCGTGATTTTAGTGATTACGCGCTAGGATCACGCAAATATTGATTCGTTCTTATCCCTCCTAAGATTTCAATAAGGCTTATATGTATGAACATGTATTGTAGTATAGGTAGCGACGAGTTTGCTGAGTCGAACTTCAAGATTCCATGACCTTGAGATCACGTCGATCTACTGATTTTCGGGACACGGAGACTTCGAGCTTACGACAAAAATCAAACACAACAGAATTTCTTGTGGTCTTTCTTGCTTTTAAAAGTAACAGTTTAGCATGTTTAATGTTAAATGTTTGCAGTTAAGTAATATTTTTATAAAGGAGTAATTAATAGTAATCATTTTGATTAAGCATTATTGAGTTATAAATAGTTTATGTTCCGATTGACTAAAAAAATTTAATCAAAAGCACATTGATTATAAATGTTAACTTATAATTCATGGATTCCCTTGAAATTAACTTGGCTTCTATGAGTATCGTGATTAAACATTATAAAATTATCTCATAAAATTTGTGGTTCATAGGATTACATAAAAACAAAGAGAGAAGATGGAAACAAAATCATAAAAAAAACAAACAAATGTTAAATAAATACATAATGATCCATCCCCTATCGTTGTAAGAGAAATTAATTGAAAGAATTAGCATGTCAAAACATTGAGAGAAAAGTTCAAGATTCTGTCTCATATTCATTAATTCTCCACAGATATGATGCGTTGAAAAATTAGAATAGAAAAGTCTTAAGCTATAAATTTCTCTCTCTAATTGATTCCATCTATTATTGGAAGTATAGTCTCTAATGAACTTCAATCTCTGCTTCGCCCCTCATGGTGCACCCTCTAATAATAGTCTCTAATAAACAACAAAAACTGATCTTATAAATGAAGAAGTTTAACTAGAAAGGGTATGGACCTATGTTGTTGCTACAATACTTTAATCAGAGGCATTGCAAGAATAAGAAGTGAACGAAGTTCTAATCTTTTCAAGCGAAGATTTTAGAAGGAATTAGGCCTAATGTGTTATAATGACAATTTGTTAACTTGCATTTTCATTGATAGACTTTACAAGAATGGATGTGTTTCAGAAGAAGTGAAATGTTTCATACTATAGTAAATAATATCAATTTCGGTATATTTAAAAGTTTAAGAAACAAATAGAAAAAAAAATTATATATCATTATAAATAAATCAAAGTTCAAACCACCTCAAACTGAAAAACACCTGAACGTGTTTACATTTTTAACCCATTTTCTAAATCATGAGGTGTTTTGAATAGGAAGATCGATACTTGACATAAGTTTGCAATTTTGAAACCTTAAAGGTTGTTTTTGAAATTTGCAAAACATTTCTCTTTAATGCGTTTGCCTTTTGCAATGACCTTACTTCGGAAAAAATGACCCACAAAACACTCTTCAATTCATACTGGCTTTGAGATTCAGATCCCATTTCGTTTCGTCTTCAATCTCTCAAACCCTCTTCGAAAGTTATGTTTTATTTTTGTTAGCTCACTACACAACCTCACATCTTCAAGCTCCAAAAATGAAGTTTTGTATTCTTTCAAAAAACCCCTTGAACGATCCTCACTTGCTAAATTCCTCAAAAAAAATTGTCGATCAGGTACTTACTCTGAATGAAGCATTGTACTTTTTTTATTGCATGATTAATTCGAAACCCCTTTCTCCATTTCATCATTCACTACTTTGTTTAGTGCACTAGCTAAAGAAGCATTATTATGAAGTGATTTCGCTATATAAGCTATTGTTCAACTGGGTTGTCTCTAGATTTTATGTCTTTGAATATTTGATCAATTGCTTGTGTAATATTGAAAGGGGTTCTGATGGTTATGCGGTTTTTGGGGTGATTATGAAGTTGGGTTTTGCCCAATACCGTGACATTTACTTGTTTATTAAAGTCTGTGTGCAGAGAAAAGATTATGGAATCAATGGAATTATTTAAGAAAATGTTGCTGTTGGTTGTAGGCCATTGTGATCACTTGCAACACTTTGATTGGTGGATTGTGTAAAACAGGGAAAATAAGTGTTGCCATTAAGTTTCATGAAGAGATGGTTAATGGGAATAAAGAATTTGGTGTTATCTGTAGGCCAATGTTGTTTTATAATACTATAATTGATGGTCTTTGTAAGGCTGGATTGGTTGAGAGGCTAGACAACTATTGTTGGAATATATGATTCAGAGAGGTGTGGTTCCTAACATTCGTACTTACAACATTTTGATAAACGGTAATTCTTGGCAGATAGTATTGGTGATGCAAGGGAGTTGTTTGATTCTATAACTAAAAGGGGTATAGGCCTAATGTTATTTGCTACAATACTTTAATCAATGGGTATTGCAAGAATAAAGAAGTCAATGAAGCTCTTAGTCTTTATCGAGAGCTATTTCAGAAGGAATTAGGCCTAATGTGATTACATATAACACTTGTTAACTGGCTTTTTTCTTATAGCTAGGTGAAAGATGCACAGAATTTAGTTGGTGAGTGCGACTTAACGATGTTTTTTCTAATTCTCAGACATATACATTTTCATTGGGCTTTGCAAGAACGGATGTGTTTTGGAAGCTTGGAAATGTTTAATGCCTAGTAAATAATAAGATTGCAGTTAGCATTGAAGGTTTGAATGCCCCCTCTATCTTTCTGGACTTATGTAAAACAAAGAGATTAGGAATTGAATTTTCCATTGATAAGGGAAACCTTTTAGGTTCGAGTAGGTATACTGTTCATTTTTCCTTGTTAATTAAAATTGTTTTTACTTGATGTCAAGAACTCAAAGCTTCTCAAGACATTTGTAGATGCTCTATTCATGGTGAATTTTGGATGAAGAAAATGTGGACCTTGTAGCTAGTCTACTCTTTCAAGGTCCAGGCATAGATCTCTTAAGAATGTGTATCAAGTGCTTCTACCCTTAGACGCTGAAGAAAATTCTATTAATTTACTTCATTTAGTGTGCTATTATAGTACCATTATGACCATTTTATGTAGAAATTACAGTGCATAACTTCGGTACTCCAAGATGGCTTTTGCTAATTGCTAGATTTTTACCTTTGTTAATTGTTTTCTCATGGGATAGTGTCCTTTGCTAAAAAATTTCTCAGTCAGCATTAGAGTTGCATATGCACGGAAGATATCTTTATGGATCTGTGAATTTATAAAATCGGCATGTCATTTTCAACCCGTACATCGTTGTTGTGTAATGGATGTCTTCAATATTTGTGTTTATAAACAATTAGCCTGATGTCAATTTAGTGTACGATCGAATTGCAGGCTCTGTATGATTGGATGAATTATATATACTTGAATACTTAATTGTGTAGTTTCTTCATTTCAGCACGCATCAGATTACTTATCTCAACAGATGAAGAATACAGATGGTTTGCTACATTTGTATGCTTATTGGGCTCGTTTGGAGCTAAATTTGGCTGCAGCTCTGGGTGTTTGGGAGAGCCTGGTTAAGATATGGTTTGGCCCATTCATCATTTTCTCTTTCTTATCCTGTATAGTTCAATATGATTGATTTATGATTCATCTTTGTATTTTTTCTATATAACTGGCTTTTTGTCTGTGTAGTAGGTCAATGTTGGAAGCCTAGCAAGGTTATATAGCTATGGAAATTGAATTGGGACATTTAAATGAAGCTAGGTCCATCTACAGAAGATGTTACAGTAAAAGATTTAGTGGGACCGCTTCAGAGGTATAATTCTTTTAGTTTACTTGCTTTCTATTATTCTAGATTGATTTATGGAAAGAATTTGAATTTGAATGTTTCTACACTGGTTTTTTCCTAATTTTTTTTTTTTAAATTGTTGCTTTTAGTAGTATATGATGCAACTTTATTTAATCAATTGATATTTTTCATCTGCAATGCACACATTTCTTTCTTTATTCGCTTTTTGCAGCTGATGGAAGTTGAAACCAGACAAATGGCTTAAGTCAAGGATGTTAAATGTTGTTTATCAAGTAGGGCAATTTATGGAGATCTTTTGAACTCTTAATATAGAATCATGCTCTACAGCTGAGAATATTTTTAGAGAGTAGCCTTGCAATAGGTCAGCCTGTTACTGGGCACCAGAATCACAATGGTTTAATATGTCATTTTGAATAATTTTTCCAAATCATATGTAAATGATATATGACAGTATCTATAGGGGTCATGCTAGTTGAAAATCCATGACGTTTATCTTTTTAACTTTAAACTTTGGAGTTACTGATACTCTGATAAAATTATGGCATATATGAAGTAATCACATTTAAACCATAGGTAGTGGAGTATTTTTTGAAACCCAATAGGCTGATATAAGGGTAGACTAGGACACCCTAGCTTTCCTTATTTACAAAAATTGTACCCATTGTTATTCAGAGATAAAAGTTTACTTTCTTTTAAGTGTGAAACTTGTCAACTTGCAAAATACACCAAGTCTATTTATCTAGCTCATAAATATAGGAGTTCCGGGCTTTTTTAATAATTCATAGTGATATTTTGGGGTTATCTAGAGTTACAAAAATTGTAGGGTCTAAGTGGTTCATGACGTTTATTGATGATCACACTAGAGTATGTTGGGTATACTTGAAGAAAAACAAGTTTGAAGCAGGTCAGTTGTTCAAAAGGACTGCCTAGACAGTTGTTTGTTAATCTAGTTTCCAAGTTGGGAATGATAAATATCTATTCACCAGCTTGAGGGGGAGTGTAGGATTTCTAGATTAGAATATGATCAATTTAAGAGTTATCTAAGTCTTATCTAGTTTAAGAGAATGAAATAAAAAGATTATTAGGATTTGTTTTCTCCTGATTTCATGTTTAAATCTCTCTATATGAGATTTAGGCCAGTTTGGTTTGTAATTCAAAAATAATTTTAAAAAACTAAGTTACAATTAAAAATTTCAAAGTTTTATCTCTAAATTTTAAATATTTGAAAATATATTTTGTATTTTAAATCTCTTTATGAGATTAGGGCCAGTTTGGTTTGTGATTCAAAAATAATTTTAAAAAACTAAGTTACAATTAAAAATTTTAAAATCTTTATCTCAATATTTTAAATATTTAAAAATATATCTGGTATTAAAAATTGTTTTGAAGTTAAAAACTATATAAAGACTGAGAAATGATATTTTTCTTGTTTTCTAATTTTACACTAATTTTTAGGATTATATGCAAAATCATTGTTTTTTAAAACATTTCAACTTATTTTAATAAAAACTATTTTCACAAAATTCCTTATATTCCTTGTTTTCGAAAATAAAACACTATTTAAAATTTATAACAAATAGGCTCTTATTTAGATTATAAACTTTTATATGTATTTATATTATATTTATGGTTGTGATTGTGGCTGTTCAACTCACGAGATTGTGTTAAATTTTAAGTATGGTTGTTGAACGCTTAACTATCAATTTAAGCTTTTAAGTCAAGTTGTTACGTAAAATTGTTAAAGATGTTACTGAATTATGATACATCTGCTTGGTCTTTATTGAATGTATGCAATCCTTGCTATTTTAACTTAATGCGTAAAGATGCTTGTCTTTGTTCCCTTTCTCAGATTACACCCTGTTTGGAAGAGCTGCAACTATTTAGGTTACAGCACGAAGCCAAATCTGTTCCTGACCTAATAGATCAGAAAGAGAAGTCGCATAAGAAAAGTGTTAGTGGAAAGAGTAAAACAAATTCAAACATGACTGACGAACAGTCTCCAGCTAAGCAGCAGAAAAATACTGCCCAAAACCCAAACAAAGTGCATAGGAAAGAAAAGGGACGAGCACAGAACTTAGCCGAAAAAAACGAAGTAGAAGAAGCAAAACCCAAGTTTGAAGAGCAGCCAAATGACCAACACATCAAAGACTCCACCACTAGAATAGCCGAAGGATACATTGACGAGTGTACAGCATTTTTATCAAACCTTAACTTCAGGGCAAGTAGAGATTCTCTCGCACTTCAGAGAGAGATTGCTTTTTATTCTTTTTTAATGTTGGATAGGCAAATACAGAGAGATAATTCTGATGGTTTTAAATTTTTTTAAGGCAACTTCTGAAGATCTGAAAAAATTCTTTAGCGATGTTGGTGGGGTTGAATCTGTTCGAATTCTGCAGGATAAGTTCACCAGAAAGTCAAGGGTATGATTCTGTTTCTCTCATTCATTATTTGTCAATGTTCTTTGTGCTTTATGCTTCAAATGAAAAAGGGGAAGCTATCCACTGGACCTTCCATGTGCACATCAGTCTTATAGTCAAATCCTTATTTAACATTGCTTGACCTTTAAACTTCAACATATATATGCATAATGTGGACTATACCACAGAAATTACCCCTAAGAAACTAATTTTAATAAAGTTAGGAGATCAGCATGGCTGATGCTTCAGGGAGATTGAAACTGCTAAATGTAGTGTATTCTCTTTGATCAAATTTCTCAAGGGTGCTCACTGAAACATCAATATGATTTCTTCTTTTCATGCTGTCAATCAATCATTTAGTTCTTACGCTTTTGGTTTTAAGATGAATGTCTTTTCCAAAGACGATTACGTAGTCTCAAATAAACCTGCAGAAGGGTTGAATTCCATAATTATGGTAAAATTGCTTAATTTTCTAAGTATTGAATTCCATAATTATGGTAAAATTGCTTAATTTTCTAAGTATAAAGAGTCTAACTCTCTAAGAGCATATTTTTTCATTTTGATGGCAAGTGATATTCTTAGGAGACTCAACCATAGTCCCATACAGATTTACCCATATTCCAGCTTGCCCTATGTTTGGAACCGTTGCATACTAATTTATAATATCCTCTGGTTGATTTTTGAAGGGCCTGGCATATGTGGATTTTGTTGATGATGCACACCTTACTGCAGCTTTCGGAAAGAACAAAGAAATGTTTTTGGGAAGAAGATAAGCATTGCAAGATCAAATCCGAAGCAAAAGAGAAAGGATTCTGCTCGTCATGGGGCCTCTGGAGAACATGGTAGTCTAAGTGGAATTAGGTTTTATCTTTGTTATTACTTTTGTGTGTGTGTGTGTGTTTGTGTGCAATGCAGTCTATAGACGTTTGCATGTTTGTGTTTCCCACTTCTACATTTTATTTTCTTACTCCTTTGCGTTAAATGCCAGCACAAAGTAGTAATCAGATTTTCAAGGAGTCTAGAGCGCCACACTATGCTGCTAATGAACATAGTGATAACATTCAGCTGAAGAGGAGGAACACATTTGCAATGCCAAGGAATGTCATACCACTTGGTGTGCCCTCGACAAATCCAAAATCCGAGGAAGTGGAAGATGATAAGCTGAAGTCAAATAATGAGTTCAGAGAAATGTTCCTTAAGAAGTGAGGTTTGTTCTTGAGGTTATATGTTAATTAGAATAGCACAGTAATTGACAAACTTCTCTTTCTTATAAAAAAAAATAAGGTTTTGCCTTAATATGTTTCTGTAAACACAATTATGACCCATGTTGACCTTTGACTTTGATCGGGTCAGTTTGATGCGTTTTATCCTTGACCGGGTGGATTTGACCTATTGATCTGGTTTGACTAGGTCTTCTTTACCCAGTTTTTGCAACTTTTAAACCTGTTTTCTGCAGTTTTGAACAGCCTGAATCTGGCCATTTTTTTGACGTTTCAGAGGGGAAACTTGAATATGGACATATGACCTATGTCGGTGACACCCCAAAGGACATTTTTGTCCCAGACCGGTGTCATAAATGGCTTCCGAAAACACCCAAACGATAATTTTAACCGAAACTTTAAATTGGCATAGCTTTGCAATCGTGACTCCATTTTTGACAAATAATATATCCTTGGAAAGCTTTTTCAACAAGGATTCCAATGACACCAAAATCGAAAACAGATTCTATTTATAATAAAAGTTATGCTCTATTTACAGTATGGGTTTTAATTGGAAAAATCCCAATTTTATGCAATATTCTCCAAATTTGCAACAAACAATTTCATGCTAGGCGGAGATTCAAATAAACGCTCTGATACCAAATGTAAAACATTTATATTCCAACATTCATATAAAAGTTCATAATATAATCAATTATAAACATGTTAAATACTCATAAAATATTGCGGAAGTAATTTACAAACCTCCAACCATAGCAATTGTTGTTTTAGTCTTCTTGCTTCTGTCACTTCATAATACAGAGTCTTCACTTATTGCAATTTTCCAGAGTGATGGTTTTTGGGAATCAAATGAATTAATTGCATCAAAATGGGGACTTGTAAACTCTCCCATTATAAATGCAGTTGTCTTTCCATCAAAGACAACTACCCAAGAGAAACAACCAAATGTACCTGCTCAACAATTACCCATTTACTTTATATTAAAAGTGTAGGACCAATCCAATTAAAGAATTCTAATATAATTAAAATTCTAACATTCTCCCACTTGGTCCAAACTTTTATTATATAATCCACAACATAGGAGTTGTATATTCTGTATGTTTAATCAGAAAAATAAAAATTACATGAATCATAGCAGTAAGTCCATTTTAAACAAGTATTACCTTCCATGTATTACTATGCAATTTATCTCTTTTTAAATAAACGCTTAAATGTAGAATATTACTTTATGAACAAACCTCAAATGTTTGTTCTAGGTCCTCCAAAATGTTTGTTTATCTCCAACCAAAATGTATACAACTTAAAAGAGAAAACAAACTAAATTACAAAGTTTCAAAGAATGAAAGTATTACCTCTCATAGTGACAAAGCGAGATGTAGTCCTATTTGAACTACATGATCCTTGAACATCTTTGGTGGCATGCCATTTGCTAGAGGATCAGCAATCATCTGCTCGGTATGTATGTGTTCAATGAGCACTTCTTTGGCTTTAATGTGCTCCCTTATTGCTAAGTACTTAATGTCGATGTGTTTACTTCGACTTCCACTCTTATTATTCTTAGCAAAGAATATAGTAGCTGAATTGTCACAATACAACCTTATTAGCCTAAAGATAGACTCAACAACTCCAAGCCCATAAATGAAACTTCTCAATCAAATACCCTATGTAGTGGCCTCAAAATAGGAAACAAACTTAGCTCCCATGGTAGAAGTGGCAACCAAAGATTGTTTGGCACTTCTCCAAGATATAGCACCTCCGGCTAGCATAAAAACATAGTCGGGTGTTGATTTCCGGGAATCAACATAGCCAGTGAAGTCTAAGCCTGAATATCCGATGACTTCTAAAATGTTGAACTGTCTATAAGTAAGCATGAAACCTTTAGTTCCTTGGAGATACCTCATGACCTTCTTTGCAGCTCTCCAATGATCCAAACCTAGATTACTTTGATATCTTCCTAACATGCCAACTACAAAAGCAATGTCAGGTCTAGTACAGACTTGAGCATACATTAGGCTTCCAACAGCTGAAGCATAAGGAATAGTTTTCATTTGTTCCTTTTCAATCTCAAGTGTAGGACATTGGTTCAGATTGAACCTGTCACCCTTAACAATGGGTTCAACATTGGGTGAACAATCCTTCATCCTAAATCTCTCAACAATTTTATTAATATAGACTTCCTGAGATAGTCCCAAAACATGTTAAGACTTATCCCTATGAATCTTAATGCCAATGACATAAGACGCCTCATCTCTATCCTTCATACTAAAATGTTAAGAAAGAAATTGTTTCACCTCATGCAGCAAACCCAAAACATTGATTGCAAGTAGAATATCATCTACATATAACACAAGAAATATGATTATACTCCCACTGACCTTGTGGTATATACACTGATCCATGACATTCTCTACAAAATCAAATGAAGAGATAACAGTGTGAAATCTTAAATGCCACTGTTGGGAGGCTTGTTTAACTCCATAAATGGACTTCTTAAGCTTGCAAAACAAATACTCACCATCACTTGAAATGAACCCATCAGGTTATTTCATATAAACCTCTTCCTCCAAATCTCCATTGAGGAAAACTGTTTTCACATCCATTTGATGTAAATCTAAATCAAAATGGGCAACTAATGCCATTATGGTGCGAAAGGAATCCTTTTTAGAAACAGGAGAAAATGTTTCTTTATAATCTATCCCTTCCTTTTGTGTGAACCTTGGCAACAAGCCTAGCCTTGTATCTCTTAATGTTGCCTAATGAATCGTTTTTGGTTTTAAATACCTATTTACAACCAATAGGTTTCTTTCCAATAGGCAACTCAACAAGGTCCCAAACTTTGTTATTCGCCATAGAATTCATCTCGTCAATCATGGCATTATACCACAACTGAGATTTATTACTATCCATAACTTGTAAAAATGTGTTTGGGTCATTCTCAACACCTATGTCACAGTTAGACTCTTGCATATACACTACATAATCAGTAGGAATACTTGATTTCTTTGTTCTAGTAGATCTCCTTAATGTTGTATCAACAGTCTCTTGTTGAGACTGTTGCACAACTAGTTGTTCCTCCTGTAGCGGAGGTTGTTCAAAATGATCTTCTAAAATAATCTCATCAGAACGTGGACTTAGGGCTGTGCAAAATAATTGGGTACCTGAATCGGTTTTGCCATTTTAATCGGGTACCCGAATATTCGGGTACCCCTAAAAGGGTACCCGAAAACTAAACCGCTTTTTAGGGTACCCGAAAATCCAGATACCCGAATATTCGGTTGATTTTTGGTTACCCGGTTTATAACCCGAATTTTAAATGTTTTAAATACTTAATTAAAATTTTAAAGGGCAAAATCATAAATTTCTTTTTTCCTTCTCCAATCTTCTGTTTCTTCTTCGTCTTATTCACCTCCATCTGACCATTTCTCTTTCATCATCTAATTTTTCCACCGACCCTTGTCTTTCTCTTCTTCTTCTCCCTTTGCTTTTCTCATTCTTTTTTGTCTTTTCCATTTCTTCTTCTCCCTTTGCTTTTCTCATTCTTCCTAGTCTTCTCCATTTCTTCTTCTCCCTTTGCTTTTATTATTCTTTCCAGTCTTCTCCGTTTCTTCTCCTTCATTACTTTTCTCTTTCTTTTTCATCGTCTTCTCTTCCAGATCTTAATAATATTCAAGACCAAGAAACGTAATCTTAATATCCAGTAAGTAAAGCCATATGCATGAGACAACATCACTAATTGAATTCATTTCTTTTTAACTCAACATAACACAGAGTCACACTTCACAAAACACCAAAACCTTTACAAAAGCAGCGACCGGACTATTAGAAAACAACAATATAAAATATTTGCTGCCCACACAAAAGAGCAAAGACAGAACCTACAGGAAGAATTGAAGAAGAAGACGCAAACTGGAGAGAAATTTGCGTCTTAGGGTTAAATTAATTTGGGGCTTTTATTATGAGTCAAACAAAAAAGGAAAAATTGTTTTACTTTTTATTTTTTTAATAAAACTGGGTATCAGGTACCTGATTGTATTTTTAATAAGACCCGATACCTTAACCGAAAATTCGGGTATCTCATGAATTACTATCCGAAATCAACCAGAATTTTCGAGTATCCGAAAAATTCGGTTCGGTTAGCATGTTCAGTTCAGATAGCAGATAATTTTGCACAGCCCTACGTGGACTTTGATTGATTGGTTCCTCATTGTTCACCCTGTTTGGATGAACAACCAATCTTTTACTTGATGTAGGAGCATTAGCTGAAACATCAATTTTCTCAAGGACTAAGTTTCTGATTTGATCACTCCCACTGACCATGTCATTTTCAAGAAATTTGGCATTTCTTGATTCAACAATTCTATTGGTTCGGACAATAAAACTTATATCCCTTGGATTTTTCCGCATATCCAATAAAATATGCATTAATAGTCCTAGGATCTAACTTCTGTTCTTGTGGATTATAAACTCTAACTTCAATTGGGCAACCCCAGACGCATAGATGACTTAAACTTGGTTTGCAACCTTGCCATAGCTTGAATGGCGTTTTGGGAACCGCCTTAGTTGGAACTCGGTTTAATATATACACTATAGTTTTGAGAGCTTCAATCCACAAAGAATGAGGAAGTTTGGAGTTACTCAGCATACTCTGTATCATATCCATTAATGTTCTATTTCTCCATTCTACTACACCATTCTACGATGGTGTGCAGGCAAGGTGTATTGAGCCACAATACCTTGTTCTTGAAGAAATTTAGCAAATGGACCAAGTGCTTGTCCTGTACCAGTGTATCTACATAATATTCACCACCTCTATCAGATCTCGTGATCTTAATTTGTTTTCCACATTGTTTCTCTACTTCTGCTTTATATTTTTTGAAAGCATCCAACACTTCATCCTTGCGATAAAGCAAATAGAGATACATATATCCTGAGTGATCATCAATAAAGGTGATGAAGTATTTCTGACCACTAGAGCTCATGTCAGGGCAACAAATATCTGTGTGTATGATCTCTAAAAGTTCAGAACTCTTCCTAGCACCCTTCTTGGATTTGTTAATTTGCTTTCTCTTGATGCAATCTACACAAGTATCAAAGTTAGTAAAGTCAAGAGTTTCAAGAACTCCAACATTTTGAAGAGATGGTTAATGGGAATAAAGAATTTGGTGTTATTTGTAGGCCAGATGTTGTTACTTATAATACTATAATTGATGGTCTTTGTAAGGCTAGATTGGTTGATAAGGCTAGACAACTATTGTTGGAACATATGATTCAGAGATGTGTGGTTCCTAACATTTATACTTACAACATTTTGATAAATGGTTATTGCTTAGCAGATAGAATTGGTGGTGCAAGGGAGTTGTTTGATTCTATAACTCGAAAACGGTATAAGCCTAATGTTGTTTGCTACACTACTTTAATCAATTGGTTGCAAGAATAAAGAAGTCAATAAAGCTCTTACTCTTTATCGAGAGATGATTTCAGAAGGAAGTAGGCCTAATGTGATTACATATAACACCTTGTTAACTGGCTTTTTTCTTATAGCTAAGGTAAAAGATGCATGAAATTTAGTTGGTGAGATGCGACTTAACGATGCTTTTCCTAATTCTTGGACATATAACATTTTCATTGATGGGTTTTGCAAGAACGGATGTGTTTTGGAAGCATTGGAAATGTTTAATGCTCTGGTAAATAATAAGATTGCAGTTAGCATTGAAGGTTTGAATTCCCTCATTGATGGATTATGTAAAACAAAGAGATTAGGAATTGAATTTTCCATTGATAAGGGAAACCTTTTAGGTTCGAGTAGGTATACTGTTCATTTTTCCTTGTTAATTAAAATTGTTTTTACTTGATGTCAAGAACTCAAAGCTTCTCAAGACATTTGTAGATGCTCTATTCATGGTGAATTTTGGATGAAGAAAATGTGGACCTTGTAGCTAGTCTACTCTTTCAAGGTCCAGGCATAGATCTCTTAAGAATGTGTATCAAGTGCTTCTACCCTTAGACGCTGAAGAAAATTCTATTAATTTACTTCATTTAGTGTGCTATTATAGTACCATTATGACCATTTTATGTAGAAATTACAGTGCATAACTTCGGTACTCCAAGATGGCTTTTGCTAATTGCTAGATTTTTACCTTTGTTAATTGTTTTCTCATGGGATAGTGTCCTTTGCTAAAAAATTTCTCAGTCAGCATTAGAGTTGCATATGCACGGAAGATATCTTTATGGATCTGTGAATTTATAAAATCGGCATGTCATTTTCAACCCGTACATCGTTGTTGTGTAATGGATGTCTTCAATATTTGTGTTTATAAACAATTAGCCTGATGTCAATTTAGTGTACGATCGAATTGCAGGCTCTGTATGATTGGATGAATTATATATACTTGAATACTTAATTGTGTAGTTTCTTCATTTCAGCACGCATCAGATTACTTATCTCAACAGATGAAGAATACAGATGGTTTGCTACATTTGTATGCTTATTGGGCTCGTTTGGAGCTAAATTTGGCTGCAGCTCTGGGTGTTTGGGAGAGCCTGGTTAAGATATGGTTTGGCCCATTCATCATTTTCTCTTTCTTATCCTGTATAGTTCAATATGATTGATTTATGATTCATCTTTGTATTTTTTCTATATAACTGGCTTTTTGTCTGTGTAGTAGGTCAATGTTGGAAGCCTAGCAAGGTTATATAGCTATGGAAATTGAATTGGGACATTTAAATGAAGCTAGGTCCATCTACAGAAGATGTTACAGTAAAAGATTTAGTGGGACCGCTTCAGAGGTATAATTCTTTTAGTTTACTTGCTTTCTATTATTCTAGATTGATTTATGGAAAGAATTTGAATTTGAATGTTTCTACACTGGTTTTTTCCTAATTTTTTTTTTTTAAATTGTTGCTTTTAGTAGTATATGATGCAACTTTATTTAATCAATTGATATTTTTCATCTGCAATGCACACATTTCTTTCTTTATTCGCTTTTTGCAGCTGATGGAAGTTGAAACCAGACAAATGGCTTAAGTCAAGGATGTTAAATGTTGTTTATCAAGTAGGGCAATTTATGGAGATCTTTTGAACTCTTAATATAGAATCATGCTCTACAGCTGAGAATATTTTTAGAGAGTAGCCTTGCAATAGGTCAGCCTGTTACTGGGCACCAGAATCACAATGGTTTAATATGTCATTTTGAATAATTTTTCCAAATCATATGTAAATGATATATGACAGTATCTATAGGGGTCATGCTAGTTGAAAATCCATGACGTTTATCTTTTTAACTTTAAACTTTGGAGTTACTGATACTCTGATAAAATTATGGCATATATGAAGTAATCACATTTAAACCATAGGTAGTGGAGTATTTTTTGAAACCCAATAGGCTGATATAAGGGTAGACTAGGACACCCTAGCTTTCCTTATTTACAAAAATTTTTTTTGGGGTTTTTACCCCCCAAAAAAAATTGTATTGTTTTATTCAGAGATAAAGTTTACTTTCTTTTAAGTGTGAAACTTGTCAACTTGCAAAATACACCAAGTCTATTTATCTAGCTCATAATATGGATTTCCGGGCTTTTTATAATTCATAGTGATATTTGGGGTTATCTAAGTTACAAAAATTGTAGGGTCTAAGTGGTTCATGACGTTTATTGATGATCACACTAGAGTATGTTGGGTATACTTGAAGAAAAACAAGTTTGAAGCAGGTCAGTTGTTCAAAGGACTGCCTAGACAGTTGTTTGTAATCTAGTTTCCAAGTTGGGAATGATAATATCTATTCACCAGCTTGAGGGGGATGTAGGATTTCTAGATTAGAATATGATCAATTTAAGAGTTATCTAAGTCTTATCTAGTTAAGAGAATGAAATAAAAAGATTATTAGATTGTTTTCTCCTGATTTCATGTTTAAATCTCTCTATATGAGATTTAGGCCAGTTGGGTTTGTAATTCAAAATAATTTTAAAAAACTAAGTTACAATTAAAAATTTCAAAGTTTTATCTCTAATTTTAAATATTTGAAAATATATTTTGTATTTTAAATCTCTTTATGAGATTAGGCCAGTTTGGTTTGTGATTCAAAAATAATTTTAAAAAACTAAGTTACAATTAAAAATTTTAAAATCTTTATCTCAATATTTTAAATATTTAAAAATATATCTGTATTAAAAATTGTTTTGAAGTTAAAAACTATATAAGACTGAGAAATGATTTTTTCTTGTTTTCTAATTTTACACTAATTTTTAGGATTATATGCAAAATCATTGTTTTTTAAAACATTTCAACTTATTTTAATAAAAACTATTTTCACAAAATTCCTTATATCCTTGTTTTCGAAAATAAAACACTATTTAAAATTTATAACAATAGGCTCTTATTTAGATTATAAACTTTTATATGTATTTATTTATTTTATGGTTGTGATTGTGGCTGTTCAGCTCACGAGATTGTGTTAAATTTTAGTATGGTTGTTGACGCTTAACTATCAATTTAGCTTTTAAGTCAAGTTGTTACGTAAATTGTTAAAGATGTTACTGAATTATGATCATCTGCTTGGTCTTTATTAATGTATGCAATCCTTGCTATTTTAACTTAATGCGTAAAGATGCTTGTCTTTGTTCCCTTTCTCAGATTACACCCTGTTTGGAAGAGCTGCAACTATTTAGGTTACAGCACGAAGCCAAATCTGTTCCTGACCTAATAGATCAGAAAGAGAAGTCGCATAGAAAAGTGTTAGTGGAGAGTAAAACAAATTCAAACATGACTGACACAGTCTCCAGCTAAGCAGCAGAAAAATACTGCCAAAACCAAACAAAGTGCATAGGAAAGAAAAGGGACACACAGAACTTAGCCGAAAAAACGAAGTAGAAGAAGCAAAACCCAAGTTTGAAGAGCAGCCAAATGACCACACACAAAGACTCCACCACTAGATAGCCGAAGGATACATTACGAGTGTACACATTTTTATCAAACCTTAACTTCAGGCAAGTAAGATTCTCTCGCACTTCAGAGAGAGATTGCTTTTTATTCTTTTTTAATGTTGGATAGCAAATACAGAGAGATAATTCTGAGGGTTTTAAATTTTTTTAAGGCAACTTCTGAAATCTGAAAAAATTCTTTAGCTGTGTTGGTGGGGTTGAATCTGTTCGAATTCTGCAGGATAAGTTCACCAGAAAGTCAAGGGTATGATTCTGTTTCTCTCATTCATTATTTGTCAATGTTCTTTGTGCTTTATGCTTCAAAGAAAAAGGGGAAGCTATCCACTGGACCTTCCATGTGCCATCAGTCTTATAGTCAAATCCTTATTTAACATTGCTTGACCTTAAACTTCAACATATATATGCATAATGTGGACTATACCACAGAAATTACCCCTAAGAAACTAATTTTAATAAAGTTAGGAGATCAGCATGGCTGATGCTTCAGGGAGATTGAAACTGCTAAATGTAGTGTATTCTCTTTGATCAAATTTCTCAAGGGTGCTCACTGAAACATCAATATGATTTCTTCTTTTCATGCTGTCAATCAATCATTTAGTTCTTACGCTTTTGGTTTTAAGATGAATGTCTTTTCAAAAGACGATTACGTAGTCTCAAATAAACCTGCAGAAGGGTTTGACCATAATTATGGTAAAATTGCTTAATTTTCTAAGTATAAAGAGTCTAACTCTCTAAGAGCATATTTTTTCATTTTGATGGCAAGTGATATTCTTAGGAGACTCAACCATAGTCCCATACAGATTTACCCATATTCCAGCTTGCCCTATGTTTGGAACCGTTGCATACTATTTATAATATCCTCTGGTTGATTTTTGAAGGGCCTGGCATATGTGGATTTTGTTGATGATGCACACCTTACTGCGCTTTCGGAAAGAACAAAGAAATGTTTTTGGGAAGAAGATAACATTGCAAGATCAAATCCGAAGCAAAAGAGAAAGGATTCTGCTCGTCATGGGGCCTCTGGAGAACATGGTAGTCTAGTGGAATTAGGTTTTATCTTTGTTATTACTTTTGTGTGTGTGTGTGTGTTTGTGTGCAATGCAGTCATAGACGTTTGCATGTTTGTGTTTCCCACTTCTACATTTTATTTTCTTACTCCTTTGCGTTAAATGCCAGCACAAAGTAGTAATCAGATTTTCAAGGAGTCTAGACGCCACACTAGGCTGCTAATGAACATAGTGATAACATTCAGCTGAAGAGAGGAACACATTTGCAATGCCAAGGAATGTCATACCACTTGTGTGCCCTCGACAAATCCAAAATCCGAGAATGAAGATGATAAGCTGAAGTCAAATAATGAGTTCAGAGAAATGTTCCTTAAGAAGTGAGGTTTGTTCTTGAGGTTATATGTTAATTAGAATAGCACAGTAATGACAAACTTCTCTTTCTTATAAAAAAAAATAAGGTTTTGCCTTAATATGTTTCTGTAAACCAATTATGACCCATGTTGACCTTTGACTTTGATCGGTCGTTTGATGCGTTTTATCCTGACCGGTGGGATTTGACCTATTGATCTGGTTTGACTAGGTCTCTTTACCCAGTTTTTTGCAACTTTTAAACCTGTTTTCTGCAGTTTTGAACAGCTGAATCTGGCCATTTTTTTGACGTTTCAGAGGGGAAACTTGAATATGGACATATGACCTATGTCGGTGACACCCAAAGGACATTTTTGTCCCAACCGGTGTCATAAATGGCTTCCGAAACACCCAAACGATAATTTTAACCGAAACTTTAAATTGGCATAGCTTTGCAATCGTGACTCCATTTTGACAAATTATATCCTTGGAAAGCTTTTTCACACAGGATTCCAATGACACCAAAATCAAAACGATTCTATTTTAATAAAAGTTTGCTCTATTTACAGTATGGGTTTTAATTGGAAAAATCCCAATTTTATGCAATATTCTCCAAATTTGCAACAAACATTTCATGCTAGCGGAGATTCAAATAAACGCTCTGATACCAATGTAAAACATTTATATACCAACATTTATATAAAGTTCATAATATAATCAATTATAAACATGTTAAATACTCATAAATATTGCGGAAGTAATTTACAAACCTCCAACCATAGCAATTGTTGTTTTAGTCTTCTTGCTTCTGTCACTTCATAATACAGAGTCTTCACTTATTGCAATTTTCCAGAGTGATGGTTTTTGGGAATCAATGAATTAATTGCATCAAAAGGGGACTTGTAAACTCTCCCATTATAAATGCAGTTGTCTTCCATCAGGACAACTACCCAAGAGAAACAACCAAATGTACCTGCTCAACAATTACCCATTTACTTATATTAAAAGTGTAGGACCAATCCAATTAAGAATTCTAATATAATTAAAATTCTACATTCTCCCACTTGGTCCAAACTTTTATTATATAATCCACAACATAGGAGTTGTATATTCTGTATGTTTAATCAGAAAATAAAATACATGAATCATAGCAGTAAGTCCATTTTAAACAAGTATTACCTTCCATGTATTACTATGCAATTTATCTCTTTTTAAATAAACGCTTAAATGTAAATATACTTTATGAACAAACCTCAAATGTTTGTTCTAGGTCCTCCAAAATGTTGTTTATCTCCAACCAAAATGTATACAACTTAAAAGAGAAACAAACTATTACAAATTTTCAAAGAATGAAAGTATTACCTCTCATAGTGACAAAGCGAGATGTAGTCCTATTTGAACTACATGATCCTTGAACATCTTTGGTGGCATGCCATTTGCTAGAGGATCAGCAATCACTGCTCGGATGTGGTGTTCATGAGCCACTTCTTTGGCTTTAATGTGCTCCCTTATTGCTAAGTACTAATGTGCGATGTGTTTACTTCGACTTCCACTCTTATTATTCTTAGCAAAGAATATAGTAGCTGAATTGTCACAATACAACCTTATTAGCCTAAAGATAGACTCAACAACTCCAAGCCCATAAATGAAACTCCTCAATCAAATACCCTATGTAGTGGCCTCAAAATAGGAAACAACTTAGCTCCCATGGTAGAAGTGGCAACCAAAGATTGTTTGGCACTTCTCAAGATATAGCACCCCGGCTAGCATAAAAACATAGTCGGGTGTTGATTTCCGGGAATCAACATAGCCAGTGAAGTCTAAGCCTGAATATCCATGACTTCTAAAATGTTGAACTGTCTATAAGTAAGCATGAAACCTTTAGTTCCTTGGAGATACCTCATGACCTTCTTTGCCTCTCCATGATCCAAACCTAGATTACTTTGATATCTTCCTAACATGCCAACTGCAAAAGCATGTCAGGTCTAGTACAGACTTGAGCATACATTAGGCTTCCAACAGCTGAAGCATAAGGAATAGTTTTCATTTGTTCCTTTTCAATCTCAAGTGTAGGACATTGTTTCAGATTGACCTGTCACCCTTAACAATGGGTTCAACACTGGGTGAACAATCCTTCATCCTAAATCTCTCAACAATTTATTAATAGACTTCCTGAGATAGTCCCAAAACATGTTAAGACTTATCCCTATGAATCTTAATGCCAATGACATAAGACCCCTCATCTCTATCCTTCATACTAAAATGTTAAGAAAGAAATTGTTTCACCTCATGCAGCAAACCCAAAACATTGATTGCAAGTAGAATATCATCTACATATAACCACGAAATATGATTATACTCCCACTGACCTTGTGGTATATACACTGACCATGACATTCTCTACAAAATCAATGAAGAGATAACAGTGTGAAATCTTAAATGCCACTGTTGGGAGGCTTGTTTAACTCCATAATGGACTTCTTAAGCTTGCAAAACAAATACTCACCATCACTTGAAATGAACCCATCAGGTTATTTCATATAAACCTCTTCCTCCAAATCTCCATGGAGGAAACTGTTTTCACATCCATTGATGTAAATCTAAATCAAAATGGGCAACTAATGCCATTATGGTGCGAAAGGAATCCTTTTTAGAAACAGGAGAAAATGTTTCTTATAATCTACCTTCCCTTCCTTTGTGTGAACCTTGGCAACAAGCCTAGCCTTGTATCTCTTAATGTTGCCTAATGAATCGTTTTTGGTTTTAAATACCTATTTACAACCAATAGTTTTCTTTCCAATGGGCAACTCAACAAGGTCCCAACTTTGTTATTCGCCATAGAATCATCTCGTCAATCATGGCATTATCCACAACTGAGATTTATTACTATCCATAACTTGTAAAAATGTGTTTGGGTCATTCTCAACACCTATGTCACAGTTAGACTCTTGCATATACACTACATAATCAGTAGGAATACTTGATTTCTTTGTTCTAGTAGATCTCCTTAATGTTTATCAACATTCTCTTTTGTTGAGCTGTTGCACAACTAGTTGTTCCTCCTGTAGCGGAGGTTGTTCAAAATGATCTTCTAAAATAATCTCATCAGAACGTGGACTTAGGGCTGTGCAAAATAATTGGGTACCTGAATCGGTTTTGCCATTTTAATCGGGTACCCGAATATTCGGGTACCCCTAAAAGGGTACCCGAAAACTAAACCGCTTTTTAGGGTACCGAAAATCCAGTAACCCGAATATTCGGGATTTTTGGTTACCCTTTTATAACCCGAATTTTAAATGTTTTAAACTTAATTAAAATTTTAAAGGGCAAAATCATAAATTTCTTTTTTCCTTCTCCAATCTTCTGTTTCTTCTCGTCTTATTCACCTCCATCTGACCTTTCTCTTTCATCATCTAATTTTTCCACCGACCCTTGTCTTTCTCTTCTTCTTCTCCCTTTGCTTTTCTCATTCTTTTTGTCTTTTCCATTTCTTCTTCTCCCTTTGCTTTTCTCATTCTTCCTAGTCTTCTCCATTTCTTCTTCTCCCTTTGCTTTTATTATTCTTTCCAGTCTTCTCCCGTTTCTTCTCCTTCATTACTTTTCTCTTTCTTTTTCATCGTCTTCTCTTCCAGACTTAATAATATTCAAGACCAAGAAACGTAATCTTAATATCCAGTAAGTAAAGCCATATGCATGAGACAACATCACTAATTGAATTCATTTCTTTTTAACTCAACATAACACAAGTCCACATTCACAAAACACCAAAACCTTTACAAAAGCAGCGACCGGACTATTAGAAAACAACAATAAAATATTTGCTGCCCACACAAAAGAGCAAAGACAGAACCTACAGGAAGAATTGAAGAAGAACGCAAACTGAGAGAAATTTGCGTCTTAGGGTTAAATTAATTTGGGGCTTTTATTATGAGTCAAACAAAAAAGGAAAATTGTTTTACTTTTTATTTTTTTAATAAAACTGGGTATCAGGTACCTGATTGTATTTTTAATAAGACCCGATACCTTAACCGAAAATTCGGGTATCTCATGAATTACTATCCGAAATCAACCAGAATTTTCGAGTATCCGAAAATTCGGTTCGGTTAGCATGTTCAGTTCAGATAGCAGATAATTTTGCACAGCCCTACGTGGACTTTGATTGATTGGTTCCTCATTGTTCACCCCTGTTTGGTGAACAACCAATCTTTTACTTATGTAGGAGCATTAGCTGAAACATCAATTTTCTCAAGGACTAAGTTTCTGATTTGATCACTCCCACTGACCATGTCATTTTCAAGAAATTTGGCATTTCTTGATTCAACAATTCTATTGGTTCGGACAATAAAACTTATATCCCTTGGATTTTTCCGCATATCCAATAAAATATGCATTAATAGTCCTAGGATCTAACTTCTTTTCTTGTGGATTATAAACTCTAACTCAATGGGGCAACCCAGACGCATAGATGACTTAAACTTGGTTTGCAACCTTGCCATAGCTTGAATGGCGTTTTGGGAACCGCCTTAGTTGGAACTCGGTTTAATATATACACTATAGTTTGAGAGCTTCAATCCACAAAGAATGAGGAAGTTTGGAGTTACTCAGCATACTCTGTATCATATCCATTAATTTCTATTTCTCATTCTCCATTCTACTACACCATTCTACGATGGTGTGCAGGCAAGGTGTATTGAGCCACAATACCTGTTCTTGAAGAAATTTAGCAAATGGACCAAGTGCTTGTCCTGTACCAGTGATCTACATATATTCCACCACCTCTATCAGATCTCGTGTCTAATTTGTTTTCCACATTGTTTCTACTTCTGCTTTATATTTTTTGAAAGCACTCCACACTTCATCCTTGCGATAAAGCAAATAGAGATACATATATCCTGAGTGATCATCAATAAAGGTGATGAAGTATTTCTGACCACTAGAGCTCATGTCAGGGCACAAATATCTGTGTGTATATCTCTAAAGTTCAGACCTCTTCCTAGCACCCTTCTTGGATTTGTTAATTTGCTTTCTCTTGATGCATCTACACAGTATCAAAGTTAGTAAAGTCAGAGAGTTTCAAGAACTCCAACATTTTGAAGAGATGGTTAATGGGAATAAAGAATTTGGTGTTATTTGTAGGCCAGATGTTGTTACTTTAATACTATAATTGATGGTCTTTGTAAGGCTAGATTGGTTGATAAGGCTAGACAACTATTGTTGGAACATATGATTCAGAGATGTGTGGTTCCTAACATTTATACTTACAACATTTTGATAAATGGTTATTGCTTAGCAGATAGAATTGTGGTGCAAGGAGTTGTTTGATTCTATAACTCGAAAACGTATAAGCCTAATGTTGTTTGCTACACTACTTTAATCATTGGTTGCAAAATAAAGAAGTCAATAAAGCTCTTACTCTTTATCGAGAGATGATTTCAGAGAAGTAGGCCTTGTGATTACATATAACACCTTGAACTGGCTTTTTTCTTAGCTAAGGTAAAAGATGCATAAATTTAGTTGGTGAGATGCGACTTAACGATGCTTTTCCTAATTCTTGGACATATAACATTTTCATTGATGGTTTTTTGCAAGAACGGATGTGTTTTGGAAGCATTGGAAATGTTTATGCTCTGGTAAATAATAGATTGCAGTTAGCATTGAAGGTTTGAATTCCCTCATTGATGGATTATGTAAACGAGATTGAACTGATTTTCCATTGATAAGGGAAACCTTTCAGGTTCGCATAGGTATACTATTCATTTTTCCTTGTTAAAATTGTTTTTACTCGCTGTCAAGAACTTGAAGCTTCTCAAGACATTTGTAGATGCTCTATTCATGGTGAATTTTGGATGAAGAAAATGTGGACCTTGTAGCTAGTCTACTCTTTCAGGGTCCAGGCATAGATCTCTTACGAATGTGTATCAAGTGCTTCTACCCTTAGACTCTGAAGAAAAGTCTATTAATTTACTTCATTTAGTGTGCTTTATAGTACCATTATGACCACTTTATGTAGAAATTACAGGTGCATAACTCTCAGTACTCTAAGATGGCTTTTGCTAATTGTTAGATTGTTACCTTTGTTAATTGTTTTCTCATGGAATAGTGTCCTTTGCTAAAAAAATTCTCAGTCAGCATTGGAGTTGCATGCACGGAAGATATCTTTATGGATCTGTGAATATGCAAAATTGGCATGGATCTATGAATTGATTGGTTTGTGTGAATTTGAGGGATATGTAGTTGGTTTTGATTGTTACGGTGGTTGTGGCGTTTTTTTTAGTAGTTGGCGGGCATCGGGGGAGTGGCTTTGTTTGGGTTCGAGAGGATGGGGGAAGGCAAGGAAGGCCGTAGGGAGGTTGGAGGGCTGGGGATGGTAGGAGCGGGCGAAATATGGGGGTTGGAGGCTGTCCTGCATATTGTAGCGTTGGCCATGCATAGCTGCATGCGCGCGCCTGCGTGCACATGGCCAGGCGCGCGCATGCAGCTATGCATGTCCAACCCTACAATATGCAGGGCAGCCCCTAGCCCCCCCTCTTGCCATCCTCAGGCATCTCTAGTCATGGAACTTGCCACAACAACTTCTGTAGGCCTACCTTGGCTTCCCCGATCATCTCGAAGCCAAAAATACTACCCACTCCCCGATGCCCTCAAAGCCTATATCCCCTAAATTGGCAACCTATTGGTTGCTTTGGTTTCTTTTTTTCTTTTTTTTTTTCTTTTTTTTTGGCTAATATTTAGTTTATATCGATTGTACAGATTTTCCGAAGTTAAATTATAAAGACTATGAGTTGGAGGTTGTAAGTGGTAAGATACCATACTTGCTTGTAAGGATGACAGCTAGGTCGAGTTGGCAAGTTTTTATGAGAATAAAGGATATTTTAGAGGCAAAGGAAATGTATGGACTGATTCAAAGATAGTTGTTTTGGTCATTTAGAGGAACAAAGGAAAGGTTTGTGGCAAGATTTGCCCAATTGACTAAACCACTGACAGCTCTCACCAAACAAAGAACTCCTTTTATATGGTCAGATGCTTGTGAATAGAGTTTTCAAGAACTGAAGAAAAGATTAACCACTACTCCCATTTTGGTGTTACCACAGGAGGGTGTGGATTATGATATTTATATAGATGCCTCACTACAGGGACTTGGTGTAACATCTACTGAAAACTAGTACAATGCATGCATAATAACAATGTAAAATTGGGCCCAAAGTTTTCTTTTCATTAATAATACATATGTCTTTTATACACAAATAGTACTGGTTACAAAAATGCATTTTAAAAGACGAATTAGGGGAACAGTGTAGCTATTCCTCTTCGCTTGCCGACGCCTCTCCGACTGCTTCATCACCTAGGACCTGCATCCACAAAGGAAAATAACGGGGTGAGCACAAATAATGCTCAGTAAGTAAAACTTCTAACTGTCTGTCCCCGTATATAACTCTTAATTCTTTCCTTATACTATTTCTGATTCTATTTCTGTTTCTAATAACATCATGGCCTCATCTTACCGGAGGTACGGCCGGATGGCGTTCACACAGCACCATCTCACTCTCTATGGCTATCGGGTGGAATTCACACAGTACCAACCCGTTCTTAGTGACTACCGAGTGAGGATCACAAAGCACCAACTCGGTTCTTCCTAACTATCGGGTGGAGATCACCTAGCACCTACCCGTTCCTCATGAATTTTGGGTAACGATCACCAAGCATTTACCCGTCTCTAGTCACTATCGGGGGATGATCACAAAGCATCAACCCGTTTCTACTAACTGTTGGATGATGATCACAAAGCATCAACCCACTTATCTAATAACTAATCGGATAGTGATCACAAAGCATCTACCCCATTTCTATTACTCATTGGGTGACGATCACAAAGCATCGACCCATCTCTCTAAGGGCTATTCGGATGATGATCACAAAGCATCAATCCGATTCCCATAACGGTCGGGTGATGATCACAAAGCATCCTCCCAACTATACTACTCTTCTAATTCATTCTATTGTAGTATTTCTCAATGCTCTCTACCCTTAGAGTAGTTGTACCCACCAAGCTCTCTACTCATAGGGTATTTGCACACACAATTCTCTTACACTTTCTTAGGTCACTTTTCCATGTACAACTAGTGCCTATGGATGGTTCAACTTCACCAATGCACTTATGAGATGCCAACATGCAATGTTGCAAGAATTAAGGTTCATTACTCACACTCAAACCTCTATTAGGCATTTCATCAAACAACTCATGTGCACTATAAAACTCTATTATAGCCATGATTCTAAAACTTTTCTTAACCATCCAAAATGGGGAAAAACCCCTTCACAAAGCCATGAAAACCTGTCAAACAAGACACTCCCAAAAAGGGTTTCATAACACCCCTTCAAATCCATCTCAACTACCTTGTCAACCCAACAACCCATTTCTCATATTTGCAAGGTATTAACATTCACAAAGCATAGAAATCTCCATTTAATACTCCATACATGGCATATTACATGCACATCACATACATACATCATTTCTATCAAAACCCTAATCAAGAGAATTCATAAATCTCAACTTGGGTTGGGTTTTACTTACCTTGTTATGGAGAGACTTCACAAATTCTTCCTTTCACTTGTTTAGCTTGACTTTCCCTCTAATCTTAACCAAAAGAATGAAAACCCTCAAACTTCAATATGGGTTAAAACTCCCAAATCACACAACTTAAGTAGAGATTCTTACCTTAGGAAGCCTTAGGTTGCTTTTCTACCTCAAATCACTTCAAAAACCCCTTGGAATTCCTTGATCAAAAGAGAAGAGAAGTTGAGAGGAAGAAGAATGAAGAGTTGCGTTTGAGAAGAAGAAATGAGGGGTTTGTTAATTCTAATTCCTTTTAATGAAATATAAACACAATCATTCCCATTTTGCCCTTACTCTTCTTTGGGAATTCCATCTATATCCTTTGATTCATTACAAACTCACCCCCATATCAACACATTCTCCATGAAAAATCCTTACAATTAACTCCCCACTTTTCCTGCTAATTAGGGGTAGAAAGGTCAAATTGCCCTTAGGGAAGAAAATATCTAAAACTCAACCAACATGAAAATCGGCCCGTCGCCGCGGCGAAGAAACTTATGTCGCCGCGGCGAAACCGTCCAGAGAGTTTCCGGTGGTTTCAACACATCTTCGCCGCGGCGAAGATTCTTCTTCGCCCCGGCGAAGCTCGGCATACTACACTTCTTCCATTTTTAACCCATTTCAAGGCAATTAATCCACACAACACTCATACTAATGAAAATCAAACAATATTACCAAAAACAACTCAAATGAGGGCGAAAGAGGAAACAATAACAACGTACCTCAAGCGGGGCGTTACACTTGGTGCTGTGTTGATGCAGTTAGGTAGGGTAATAGCTTATGCTTCTTGACAGTTGAAAGAGTACAAGACGAGATACCCTATACATGATTTAGAGTTGACAGCTGTGGTCTTTGCATTAAAGATATGGAGACATTATCTATATGGTGCTAAGAGTAATATCTACACCAATCACATGAATTTGAAATAATTCTTTACTCAGAGGGAGTTGAATATGAGACAAAGGAGATGGTTAGAGCTGGTTAAAGATTATGATTGCGAGATTAAGTATCAACCTGGAAAGGCCAATGTAGTAGCTAATGCTTTGAGCAGAAAAGCCTATTTGTCCCGCTCACAAAGCAGAAAGAGTTATTGAACGAATTGAGCAGAGAACAGATTGAGGTGATTCCGGGAAGGATTGCCAGGTTAGAAATTCAGTCCACTTTACTGGAAGAGATTAAAGAAAAACAAGTTGCCGATGAGTGGTGTCAGAAAATAAGTCAGCAAGTACTTGAGAGCAAGATACCAGAGTTCCACTTGTTAGATGGTATCCTTCGTTTTAGGGATCGCTTATGCATTCCCCAAGATACTGAGCTAAAGAAGAGAATTCTTACGGAGGCTCATGACACACTATATATTGCTCATCCTGGAGCAACCAAGATATATCAAGATTTAAAGAAAGGCTACTGGTGGCTAGGTATGAAGAAAGATGTTAGAGATTTTGTGGCTAAGTGTTTGGTTTGTCAAGAGGTGAAGGTAGAACACCAAAGACCATCAGGGTTACTTCAGCCACTTAGCATTCTTGAATGAAAATGGGAGGGTATATCCATGGATTTCATTACAGGCCTTCCCAGAGTTCAGAAAAGGTTGAATGCCATATAGGTGATAGTAGATAGATTAACTAAATTAACCTATTTTCTTCCAGTAAAAGAGAGCACTACCTCAGATCAGTTGGCTCAGATTTACATTAAGGAGATAGTCAAATTGCATGGAGTGCCCAAGACAATAGTGTCAGATAGAGATTCCAAATTTGTTTCAGCTTTCTGGACTAGTTTACAGAGAAATTTGGGTACCCGATTGGCATTTAGTAAAGTATATCATCCTAAGACTGAGAGAACAAATCAGATACTTGAGGACATGTTGAGAGCATGTTGTATGTAACGACTTATTTCTACTAGTATACTTTAGAACATAAACAATAAAAACATACATACTTAGTATATGAAAAATAGTTGGGCCCAAATTTTCTTTACTTATAAAATATAATTCTTTACATATACCAAAATAGTAAGTACAAAAACTTTAGCAACGGTGGACAATAATGCCAAGTCTCTCCACTTGTCGACTTCCTTTCGACCGTTGCTCACCTATTTCTTGCAAAACATGGAAAAACAAAGGGGTGAGCACAAAAATGCTTAGTAAGTAAATCCCTTATCTCTTCTTCTTCTTTGGTTCTTTCCTTACTTAATTCTCTTCTTCTTTCTTTCGTTCCTAGTTCTTTCTCTTTTCTTTCTCTGTTTCTAATTCTTACTGTTCTTTCTTCCTAATTCTCGTTGTTCTTTCCTTCTCTCTATTCTTTCTTTATATTTTTTCTATTCTTTATATTTTTTCTAACCATGATGGAATTCATGGTAATATACATGAGTGATATGCATATGCAATAATGCATAAAAATGCATTTTTCTTTCTTCTTTCTTCTTTCTTCTTTCTTCTTTCTATTTCTTTTCTTTTCTTTCTATTGTTTTCTTTTCTTTCTTGTCTTGCTTGCTCAAGCTTCTCTTTTCTTTCTTGTTCTTGTTCTTTCTTATTCATTCTTTTCTTATTCTTATTCTTTCTTATTCTTTCTTTTCTTATTCTTTGCCGATCGGACTCGGTTGATGCATGGATTTGGAACCTTGGCTGTGTAAGTGAGTACAGTCCTCATCTACATGCACTCTTGTAGACCGTACAAATTCTTTCTTTCTTCTTACGACACTCAATTAAGGTGGCATGCATGTAGGAATTCTTCTTGGTACAACCCTCATCCACATACACTCTTACGGGTCGTACAATTCTTCTTCTTCTTATGCCACTCAATTAAGGTGGCATGTATGTGGGAATTTCTTCTTAGCACTCATGGTTCCCATCACAACAACCTATTCTTTTCTCTTCTTTAACACTTTTTCTTTCTTTAATTCTTTAGTTCTTTTTCCTTCTTTCTCTTTATTCTTAGAGTGTTTTATTCTTTCTTAAGTACTACATATATACAAATATATGCATATGGATGGCTCATACTTAGAATTCTTACTTAAAGGCACTCATGAAATACAAATAAGCAATGTTGCATAAAATTAAGGTTTCTACTCATACTCATGCTTCTCTTAGGCATTTCATCAAACAATAAATGTGCATATACAAACTCTACTTCAACTATAATTCTATTTGTTTCTTAAACCATCCAAAATGAGAGTAAAACTCTCTTGTATCATCACAATCCCTATCACGACAAAACACTCCCAAAACTTTCTTAAACTCTTCCAATTTCAACCAAACTTCAATCTATCATCATACAATCAAAAACACTTCTCATACTCAAATATATCCAACAACAAGCATAAATAATCACCAATCTCATCTCAATTTCCCAACAATCATAACATATACATGCTTAAAGAAATTTGTACTCAATTAATTTCTTAAACTTTAACTTGAGTTGGATTTACTTACCTTATACTTGAGTAGTCTCCACTAAAGCTCTCTACTCTTGTTGGACTCAAATTTCTCCTTAACCCTAAGCATAAACTTAATAAGAATTCAACTTCTACACAAGTAAATCTTATATATATAGCAAGAATTCTTACCTCTTGTTGCCTAGAACCAAAACCTTGTCAAAATCCACTCAAAAGCCCCCAAAAATCCTTAGAAAATTGAGTAAAAAGTTGAGAGAAAATGGAGAAGGAAAGTGGCCATGGAAGAAGAGAAATAAAGGGTTTTTAAGACTAAACCTTTCGTATCTAATTTTATAAACATACTTTCCCATTTTGCCCTTACAATTTCTTGGAATTTCATCTTTGTCCCTTAGTCAATTACCATAATGCCCTCATTTTTATTGCATTCTCCATAAAATTCTATCTCTTTTCACTCCACACAATTTCAACTAATTTTGAGTGAAAAGACCATTTTACCCTTCATACAAGTTTAAGAATTTTCTTCACATTCTTTCAAAATAACTTTAACCAAAATCAACTAAGGGCTATAAAAACATAAATTAAAGTACATACCTCCATGTGGACGTTACATTGTATGGATTATAAAATGACTTGGCATGGGATGTTACCTTTGGTGGAATTTGCTTATAATAACAGCTATCATTCTACAATTAAGATGGCTCCTTATGAAGCCCTATATGGTAGACGGTGTAGATCTCCACTGCATTGGGATGAGATTGGAAAGAAATATGTTCTAGATACAGCACTTGGGCCACTCAGAAAATGATAGAAGATATCAAATTGATCAGAAGTGGAATGAAGCAAGCCCAGACAGACAGAAAATTTATGTAGATTTGAAAAGGAAAGATGTTGAGTTTGAAGTGGGTGATAAAGTGTTTCTAAGAGTAACCCCCTATAAGCGGGTAATGCGTTTTGGTGGCAAAGGAAAGTTAGCACCGAGATACATTGGTCCATTTGAAGTATTACAACGAGTGGGAAAGGTAGCTTATAAGTTGGCGCTACCACCTAGTATGGATAGAGTACATAATGTGTTCTATGTCTCGATGCTCCGCAGGTATGTCAATGACCCTTCCCATATACTGAAAGTAGAAGAAGTGAACTTAGAAGAGAATCTCGTTTATGAGGAGCAACCAGTACAGATCTTAGACAGAAAGATTAAAGAGCTCCGAAACTAGAGTATCCCTTTAGTGAAAGTCCTCTGGAGAAATCATAAAGTTGAAGAAGCTACATGGGAGGTGGAGCAAGATATGTAGAACCGTTACCCAGAGTTGTTTGTTTGAATTTTGGGGACAAAATTCTTATAAGAGGGGGAGAATTGTAATGCCCACATGGAGGTACGTAATTTAATTTATGTTTTTATACCCCTTAGTTGATTTTTGTTAAAGTTATTTTGAGAAAATGTGAAGAAAATGCCTTAAACTTGCATTAAGAGTAAAATGGTCTTTTCACTCAAAATTAGTTGAAATTGTGGGGAGTGAAAAGAGATAGAATTTCATGGAGAATGTAATAAATATGAGGGCATTATGGTAATTGACTAAGGGGCATAGATGAAATTTTAAAGAAAGTGCAAGGGCAAAATGGGAAACTATATATATTTTTATGTTATATCAAATTGAAGAGTGAAACCCTAGCCACTCTTCAACCATATGCACGCCATTTTCACCTCCATATTCTCTCAAGCTCTTCAATTTTTCTTCAAAGAAAATTCATAGATTTTGGGTACTTTTGGGTGGATTTTCAATCCTAAGCATCTTTAGGTAAGATCCTTGCACTAAGAAGTGAGTTTTAATTTTTAAAGTGTTGAATTTTGATGATTTATGTTCATAGGATTTAAGAGAAAGGGAGTTGGATCCAAGAAGGTTTTTAAAGTGTTGGATTGCTCTTGTATAAGGTAAGTAAATCCTACCCCAAGTATGATTTAAGTTATGTTGTGTAGAGAATTTCTTTCATGTATACATATTTGTTATATGTAGAATTGTTGATGGATTTGGTGTTGAATGATGATTATAAATTATCCATGAGAAGTTGTGTTGATGTATTAGATGTTTGATGAATGTTTGGATGAAATTTGGAAGAATTGGAGTGGAAATTTTGGAGTGTATATTTTGGGCAGATTTGGTGTTGAATATGGAGGGTTTAATTCCCATTTTTTGGTGGCTTAGAAAAGAGATAGAAATGTAGCCAAATTAGGGTTCCTTTATGCACCTAAGTTGTTTGATGAAATGTTAAAGAAAAGTGTTTGTTTGAGTATGAGTATGTGTTAGTTTGTAGATGGTAGAGAATGACATGTTGCATTCCATATTGCATAATTGCATTTAAACATGTGAATTTAGAAAGAAGTATAAGCATGAAACCATCTACATGCATACATATTCATAAGAGCATGAAAAAGCACTAAAGAATGTTAAGGATTAAATAGAAAGAAATGAGAACATTAAAAAGTTCCAAATCTGAATTTTATTTAAAGAAGTGTAAGAAGATAAAAAGAAGAAAAGGTTGTTGCGATGGGGAAGCGTGAGTGACAAGAAGAATTTTCTCCACATGCACGCCGCCTTTAGTGAGCAACCTAAGAAGAAGAAAGAAAAATTGGTACAGTCCGTAAAAGTGCATGTGGATGAGGGCTATACCCAAGAAAGAAAAATACACTCACACGGCCAAGGTTCCAAATCCATGCCTCAAACGAGTCCGATCGGCAAAAGAATAAAAAAAGAAAAGAAAAGAATAAGAAAAGAATAAGAAAGAAGAGAAAAGAATAAGAAAGAAAAGAAAAGAAAAGAATGAGAAAGAATAAGAATAAGAAAGAAAAGAAAGAAGAGAAAGAAAGAAAAACATAATAAGAACCGAGAAGAAAGAAAAACAGAAAAGAAAATGCACCTTTTATACAATTGTGCATTTGCATTTTATTTATGCATAATATCATGCCCATTATCTAAGTAGTGAGAAATTAGAAAAGAGAAAGAATAGAGAGAAAAACAGAGTAAGAGTAGAGAAGAATGGGGAAATGAGAAGTAAGGAAAGAAATTCAAAAGTTAAGCAAAGGAAAGAGAAGGGTAGCATAGCGGGTTTACTTACTGAACAATTAGTGCTCACCCTGTTGTTTTCAATGTTTTTGCAGGTAACAAGTGAAATGCGGTCATATGGAACATCACGCAGCGGAAAGGGTTGGGCAAAACTGTCAAGCTAATATTTTGAGACTTATTTGTATTATGTAAAGTTTTGTGTATAAAGAAAATTAAATATGGGCCCATACTTTGATACTCGTTTATTTATTTCTTTATATGTATTTAATGAGTTTTTACTATTATTTTACGAGTATCGAGTATACTAGCTAGAAAAATACTCATTACACTTCCTCACCCCTACTAGGGGTAAAGTAGGAGAGGAGTATGTTACATCATTCACAGCACTAGACGATAGAGTAAATGAAGGGATAGACCGCCTAATGCAGGACCTAGAAGGGGTCATGCATGTGAGTGCAGTTGCAAGGCCACTACTTGAGAATGTGTTTGAGGTCGAGGAGGATGAAGCTCCGATCGGTGGGAGGGAGGAGGAGAATGAAGAGGTTCATACGCCTCCACCTAATTGGCAAACCAGTACAACAAGTACCGATTTGCCGAGGTGTCGGGGTCGGGAGAATGAGGCGGTTGACCTCATAAACGGTCTCTTTAACAGTTTTACAACAGCCGTTTATGAGAGGTTTGAGAAGATGGAAGAGTGATAAGAGTGTAATTTATATATTTTTTTATTACTTCCATATTATGTTTTTTGTTATGTTTTATGCCTAGTTGAGTTGATTAGAGTTTATTTTGTAAGTTTGGCATATTTGGATAGACTTCATGAAATAATTGAGAAAAGATTAGGAAATTCCAGATTTTTTGTTATTCTGACCAATGCTGCGTTTTTCAGGTTTTTCATGGAGTCAGATTTCTCGATTGCAAAAGTGTTCTTCAGAAAAAGTAAAGTAGACAAATCAAGCCTTCCAGGAAGGTATTATGGGCGAGAATCCAAGTTCGTTTGGGCCCTCATTAGTTGTTGGAAAACCAGACCTGGAATCCTATTCGCGGAAGGATTTCCTAGCTGAGTATTGAGTTTTTGAATGGGCCTAACTAGAGTTTCAGATATCAAAAGCAGGTGATTCAAAATCTCAAATTCATCTACACATCCAGGACTACAACTTTTATGAAGTGACCAAGCTCAGAAAAGTTCTTTTACATTGTGAGAATCCTGGTGCAAGCTAGATTATGAATTCTATTTTCCATATCTGATAAGGAATTGATAGTTTTGGAAGTATATCGTTTAGGAAAGGTCTAGGAAAGTAATTTCCATTTTTCTTGGGGCAAAATTGAGGAAAAAAACGTTATTTATTTATGAGTTGTTAGGTTAAACAGAGGAAGGACAACGGGAGTGGATGTTTTTTGTTTTTTTACTTTCTACATCAATATGGGTAGCTGATCTTTCTTCTTCAGTTCAAGGGGATTTTAAAGCTTGAATTCATGTCATTGGTGTAACTTAACTTCAGTAACATTGTTCTTAATCTCGTTCTTATTGGAATTGTTTATGTTATTCTGTTTTAATTGTTTATGATTTTTGTTTGGGTGATTTAGTAATGGCCTACTAAATTGTTTAATCGAAATTTTATCTGTTAGAATTAGGAATTGTGATACGTAATTGTCCTCTTTCTATTCAATGAGTAACACATGATGATAGATGATTACAGACAAGTTCTCAATCTGTCACCTTGAATAACATAACCTAAGTTTAATAATCCAATCTTGCGTGATTGTTGCTTGGATTGATCTATTTTCCTAATGCTTAAGGCTGCTATTGAATTAAACTTAGAGAGCTTATTCTAGGTTGTCCAATGGCTAATTGAAGAGCTTATTTCAGTAGTGACAATTAAGGGAAAATTCGGGTAACAGAGCTTGTTGTTTCCTAGGGTCAATAATTCTATAATAACGAGATAGAATAATGTTACGGTTAGTTCATGTCCAATGCATGTTTAGGTGGATCTTGAACCGAGAACTGGTTGTTTTTAATCTAATATTTTCTACCATTGGAGATTTATTCATTTTACTTTAGATTGCATTGTCTACAACCCCTTTCATTATTCTGTTTTCATGTTTATTGTTTAGGATTTTATTTTATTTTATTTTTCTATTGTTTTCATTATGGTTATTGGTCAGAATATAGGATTTAATAGAATCATTCCCTGTGGGATCGACCCTTGCTCACCCTATATGCAATTCAGTAGTTAGATTAGTAAGGTTATTAATTTGGAGCATTCAGCACGCTACCAAAGAGCAGATGAAAAGGGTGGAGGAAAAAGTTGATAGGGTGGAGAAGGAAGTTGGTAGGTATTGAAAGTGGTTAAAGTGCAACCTGAGCATAAAAGAGAGAGCCAAAAGAGTAAGCACATAAAATCTCCTTACACGACATTAATGTATGGAAAGAAGAGGAAAACAAAGAAAAAAAATGAGGAAGTCCATGAAAGTGGAGAAGCAAAAATGGAAGAGGGTGAGGAAGGACGCGGAGGAAGTGGGGAAGTGAAAATGGAGGAAGGCAAACGAAGTGGGCAAGTGAAAACGAAGGAGTTAAAGGTCAATTTGTATAGGCCAATAGATGAGGAAAAGAAAAAACTATTCTATGCCTATTACAATGATTCTGGAAGTGATGGGCGTGTGAAGTGCAAGATCGGGGATTATCCCCTTGAGTGGTTTGAAAAGATGTTGACAATGGGCAGGTGGCTTAATGACTCGGTGAGTTATTTTCCCATATTTTTCCTTATTTTTGCTTATGTTTTTTCATGAGGTATTGTATACTAAATTGCTAAAGTGATCTGCTTTTTTTTTTTTTTTTTTGGAGGAGGTCATTTAGGCGATATGTTTTGTTTGGCGATCACTTAAAAAAAAAAACAGATTGCCTAAAGCAATCTCTTAAAACAAAACAGATTGCCTAAGGAAAAACCATTGATGAGGTATTTGAATAGAAACTTATCATGTTGTTTTTATTTGATGCAGCACATTGATGAGGTATTGGCACTTATGAGGTTGCGACAGAGCAGTAATGGTGATATTTTATATCCACATTGTGCCATCACCGATGTAGACTTTGGCCAAAGCCTAGTAACTACATATGACACGTTAATGAAAAAGGCCAATGGTAGAGGTGCAACAAGGGGAGGCAAGCGAAAAAGAATGGCCACAGAGTACTTCGACAGTGTCCTTGATGATTTTTGGTTTAATGAGAGGATGATGCAGTATGCACGGGGGAAAGGCCCAAATATGGCAACAGTTGGGCAAACGTTAAAAGAGTCTGCATCGTGAAGATCAAGGATATGCATTGGATGACTGTCGTTTGGATACTAGAGGAGAGCTTGCTGCAGATCCTTGATTGCAACCTGAGTATTTGTTGAGAGGGGCAGTTGGAGACAGAGTTACATCAGCTATGTACATTGTTCCTGCGGCTATTGCGCAACAACAAGATGTTTTAGCACTTAAGTGATGAACTACCGATAAGAAAGTGGCCACTCAAGCACCTTCATGTCCTGATAAATGACTTGAGATAAATTTTGTATAAAAATTACATAATACAATTGTTCTATAAGTTGATTCTAATGCTAATGTCTTCCTCCTATTGTAGTGCTAAATGCGGAGCATATGCACTAAAATTTATTGAGTTCAACATGACCAACACCCCAATGGACAGGTTGAATGATGATACAATGAGCAACTATCGGGGGCACTTGGTTGTTGAGTGCTTCCATAGGCATATGGATCCCTTTTGATTGACTAGAACTCAATCCAAGTCATTATTGATGCTGTCATCAAAAGGTATGGAAGTTGGACTTGGAGTTTTGTAGTTAATGTGAAATGCATTTCCTATTGGGTTGTCTTGAATAATTGGATTGTCTTAATTGGATCAACTGGTGTTGTTAAGCATCAGGCTGTTGATACTTGGGTTATGGTGTTATGTATGCTTTGTAGCCAAGGCCAAGGCTGGATAATGTTGGAAGGGGTGCTGTAGAAGAAGACGAAGAGGTTGCTGCTGCTGTTACTAATGTTGAAGGTGTGCTGGATAATTTTGGAAGATAGGGAAGTGGCTGAAGACAATGATGAAGAGGGAGGATGGAGGCTGCCGACGTTGCTTTTATTTTGGATGTATATAAGACAATTATTTGTTGTTTATAATGTTGTAATTTAATGTAATTGACACATTTCAGATTTATACAAAAGCAATTCAGTATTTCTTTCCCTCTTTTGACTTTGATTTTATTTAGCATTCTTGTTAAATGAAATTTGTATGGGTTGATGCAAATAGGTTGTCAAATTGAGGAGAAAATATGGAATTAATGTGTTAATGCAATTAGGTTGTCAAATTCAGGAGAAAAGATGGAATCTATATGTGTTGGTGATTTTAGGTTGTCAAATTAAGGAGAAAAGTTGGAAATAATATGTGTTGCCCATGATCGCTTAAGCAACTACATATATCACTTAAGTGATCAAGGGTTTCTTATACAGGATCGCTTAAGCGAGACCTTAAATCGCTTAAGCGATCATGAACTTAGGGTGATCTTGATTTTGCCTTGGACTTGATCGCTTAAGCGATCCAATATCGCTTAAGCGACCAAGGCTAAAAGACCAAAATCACTTAAGCGAAACCTGAAATCGCTTAAGCAATTGTGCACCTAGAATAATCTTGATTCTGCCTTGGACTTGAATGCTTAAGCGATGTGACATCGCTTAAGCGACTAAGGTTAAAAGTGAAGAATCACTTAAGTGACCAAAGCTAAAAGGTCATAATCGCTTAAAGGCACCTTCATCACTTAAGCGATCGTGCGCTTGGGGTGATCTTGATTCTGCCTTGGACTTAATCCCTTAAGTGATCCTACATCGTAAGCGGCCAAGGCTAAAAGGTTAGAATCACTTATGCGAGAATTGAAATCACTTAAGTGATCGTGCACCTGGGATGATCTTGATTCTGCCTTGGACTTGATCGCTTAAGCGATCCAACATCGCTTAAGTGACCAAAGGTAAAAGTGAAGAATCGCTTAAGCGAGACCTTAAATCGCTTAAGCAATCATGCGCTTGGGATGATCTTGATTCTGCCTTGGACTTGATTGCTTAAGTGATCCTATATTGCTTAATCGACCAAGGTTACAAAGTGAAGAATCGCTTAAGTGATCTTAATTTTTCCTTGTACGTGATCGCTTAAGCGATCATGCATCGCTTAAGCAACCAAGGCTAAAAGTGAAGGATTGCTTAAATGATCTTGATTCTGTCTTGTACGTGATCGCTGAAGAGACCAAGGTTATAGGTGAAGAATTGCTTAAGTGATCTTGATTTTGCCTTATACGTGATCACTTAAGCAACTGTACATCGCTTAAGTGACTAAGGCTAAATATACTAGATCGCTTAAGCGATACCTGAAATCGCTTAAGCGATCTAGTGTATTCGGATTATCTTTATTCTGTCTTTGACACGATCGCTTAAGTGATAACATACATCGCTTAAGCGACCCAGGCTAAATATATAGGATCGCTTAAGCGATATGTGGAATATCTTAAGCGATCGTGCACTAAAGATGTTTTAACAATAATTTGCCTCGGTCGCTTAAGCGATTTATTTTATCGCTTAAGCAATGAAGGCTTATAAGCAATCCCCTTTTTTTTTTTTTTTGGAATAGGTTGTCAACCCCATATTAAGTGACATTAATGTGAACTTCGGATGTTCACAACATCACAAGATTATTAACGTTAATGTTAAGTGGCATCAGTTATTAACACATATTAAGGCCAATTAAGAATGATTATTTGCAACCTAATTCCATCAACACATATTAAGGCCATGTAAGAAGATTATTAACATTAAATTACACCTCGGGCATTCACAACATCAACACTAGTGTGACACGTTAGTAGAAACGAACCTCATTTCACAAATATGGATGATGTATTTGAGAATGATTATTGTGCTCTTTTTACTGACCAAAATGTAGTCAAATCTTGTACAAGGTGAGGGGACTAGATTGAAATAAGCTTGAATTTTGACTGTACGATTAGTTCAGTGGACCATGATCTGCGACTGACCCCAAACTTGATAACCACACTCTTTTTTTTTTCATTTTTTGATACGTGTAAAAAAAAAACTAATTTATATGCTATTGCACACGTGTCTTGTGTCAATTAATTTGATTATTTATATCACTTAATCGATTTTTTTTTATAATTATATTTTAATTAAACTAATTTTTTTACGTGTGTAGATAAACATGGAAAAGAAATATTAAAGTATAGAATAATTCTATATAATACAAATTTTAATGTTTTTAAAGTACTAAGGTAAATTAACCTTGGTAGCTTAAGCGATCCTGTATATTTAGCCTTGGTCGCTTAAGCGATGTATGTTATCGCTTAAGCAATCTTGTCAAAGACAGAATAAAGATCATTCGAATATACTAGATCGCTTAAGCGATTTTAGGTCTTGCTTATGCAATCTAGTATATTTAGCCTTAGTCACTTAAGCGATCACGTACAAGGCAGAATCAATATCATTTAAGCGATTATTCACTTTTAGCCTTGGTCACTTAAGCGATCAAGTCCACAGTAGAATCAAGATCACCCTAAGCGCATGATCGCTTAAGCAATTTAAGGTCTTGCTTAAGCGATTATTCACTTTTAGCCTTGGTTGCTTAAGCGATGTTGGATCGCTTAAGCGATCAAGTCGAAGGCAGAATCAAGATCACTTAAGCGATTTTTCACTTTTAGCCTTGGTCGCCTAAGCGATGCATGATTGCTTAAGTGAACAAGGCCATTTTGCTTCTTATCTCCTCAATCTTTTGATATAGTGCACGTTTGAGTGAGATCATATTCTGTATTATGGGTCAGCTCTATATTCAATCATAACCATCCATATTTGTGAAATGAGGTACGTTTCTACTAACGTGTCACACTCGTGACTAATTCAGTAAATTGATTGATTGATTGACTTGACACAACAATTATGTTGATAATATTTATTTTGCCTGTCTTACTTCTTTGGGCAGCAGTCAATGCCTTACAGAGGTAATATGAGAAATTTTACTTACTTAAACCCTTTTTAAAATAAATGAAAATGAAAAATAATTAATTTTATTTAATACGATATAAAGGATGATTTATTCAAGGTAACAATTAAATTGAAAACAACAAGTCTTCAACGGTTGGCCTTGGAAACTCTCTCGATTTCATCCTTCTTCTTGATGACATAGTTGGAAATACAAGGACATAAAATTAGATTAATGCACCACAAAAGAGAAACATAATAACTTCATCAAATCGCTTAAGCAATCTTCTTGTCATATCTGCAGATAAGAGCAGATCGTTTAAGCGAATTTCTGTCACTTAAGCGGTCTAGTGTTAACTAGATCAAATATGAGCAACAAATCATTTAAGCGATCTTAGGTCGCTTAAGCGATCTGCTGCTCAGAGCTCTTAATAAGAGCAGATCGCTTAAGTGCCCTTATCAGTAGATCACTTAAGCGACCCGCTTAAGTGATCTGCTCTTATTAGGAGATTTGAACAGCAGATCGCTTAAACGATCTGCTGTTCAAATCTGCAGATAATAGTTGATCGCTTAAGCAATCTTTTGTCGCTTAAGCATCTACTCTTATCTACAGATCTTACGATAGGTTGCTTGCTTCCTTGCTTCTGATCGATTCGAACCTAATTTTTTGGATCTGTATGTGATTGATTCTGGTAACTACTTCTCTTGTGGCCAGATTGCTTACAAATTGAACACTTATTCATCCTTTGGAGACCTCACAAGCTGATGGAATACGCTTAACTCTTTTTCTCCATTTTTTTGTCTTCTTGAATGGTGAATGGATGATAATGTCAACCAACTATGGCGGCACCACACATTGCTCTTCTAGAGGAACTGGATATATCGTTTCCGAATAAGCCAGCATGTAGTGGTTTGTCATATAGAGAGGGGAGCAAAGTTCCATGTAAATTCTTGAACCAAAATCTAGCTCCCGTTGGTGTTTCAGTGTTGCTAATGCATGAGGACAAGGTAAATGTTGAATGTCAAGCACTTTACAACTGCAAGTTTCACTAAAAAGGTTAACTAGGGCATCTGGACCATAACCGCACATATTGAATTAGCATTGAGAGGATAGGCAAACAATGCATTTGACAGTTTCTTACATTCTCGCAATAATTTTTCAACTGACAGAACAACGGTTGTGGTAAAATTATTTGACTCTGTACGACCCTCATGGAACCACCGTGACAATATCCTCTAGATTGCATCAAAAAGGGCAACAATTGGAAACTCTTTTTCTATTAACAACTTAGAATTTATGGACATAGCTATGTTCGTGGTCATGACATCGAACCTTCTTCTAGGAAAGTAAGCTCTACTCCATCGCTTGAAACCAACATCATGCTCAAGATACTTAGCAATTCTATCATCCTTGATTCGGATTTGCCGGAAGTACTCCTCAAACTCATCAACTCGATAAGTTTTTGCTACCATGTAGTATGTCTGAAGGAGTCCAACACACTTAAACTTTTATTTTATGTTCTCACCAAGATGCCTCATATAGAATCCGTGATGTACTTGAGGGTAAATAGTGGCAATCCCCTTCTTCATAGAGTTGTGTCTATCAGATATTATGCACAACTTGTCACTGTCAATCACTATCGTAAATAATTGCTGAAAAAACTAAGTCCATGACTTATTGTTCTCAGAGCCAACCACACATCATGCAACGGGATATGTGTGATTCTCGTTATCCAGTGCAGTGGCCACCAACAATGTACCTCCATTTCCCGTCAAAAAGCAACCATCAACAACCAACACATTTCTCATGTTTACGAAACCCCTTATAGCAGCACCGTAAGCAACAAAAAAATATTTAAACCTTATATTCTTGTCCCACTTCAAAGTCATCTTTCTACCTTGGTTTTTCAACTCTAGCATATAACAGTGCGCTTCTAATACTGCATGTCATGCTCTAGCGTGCCCCTCACAAAATCTTGTGCATGTTGTCTCCCTTTCCAGCATTTCCAGTAACTAACATCACATCCCAACTTTGTGCGCATAAGTCTCTGAATGTCTTTAGGAGATGGACCTTTCCCTTTAACAAACTGACTTTTGACAAATTGTCCAATAACATCAGTGGAGGTTTGTCGATGCTCGCCTGAAATATGTCCCAACTCACATGTGTGCTCACGGGTATATGAGCTAATAATAAATTTTTCGGACTCTGCCAACCTTCTACAATAAACCCGCCACTTGCACTTTTGGTCACGACATGCAACCGTCACTACCAATGAATTAGACTTTTTGGTGATGAACTCAAAATTACCTCTCACGGCAACAAGTTTTAGCTTCCTCACCACTTCCTCCTTGCTGTCAAATAAATAACTTACCTGCAAATCCGATCCATCAATAAAAATGTGAGGTGATTCACTACTACCCACAATTGTCACCTCTGAACCTGCATAAATGACCATAATGTTCTCTTCCTCACAAACTACACCTTCTACATAATCTGTATTTATAGGAATCTCTACATCTGCAGGAACATGTACGGGGTCCTCCTCGTCCACATTTTCATTCTGCCTCATATGACCAACCTCTTCTGCAATGTTCTCCTCACCACCCAAATCACAGCCTACTCTTGATTTTTCAACAAAGAAATCAATGCCCTCGTAGTTAAAATTAAAACCAGCATTCTTCCCACCCAAATCACCGCTTACTCTTGAACCAACTTCCAAAGCTTTATCCATAATCGAAACCATTAAAATTGGCCTCAAACCATTATTACCCACATCATGCATAAATAACTTCACATCTTCATTAGACATTAATACCACAGGGGGTACCTTAAAAATTGCAACAGCTTTGCTTAAAATATACTTCACAACTATATCACTACGTATACCTGATCGCTTAAGCGATCTGCTGCCACATACCAAACTTATAACAAATTGCTTAAGCGATCTTTTGCCATATACTTGATCGCTTAAGCGATCTGCCATCTACTGCATTATACTAGACATACCAGATCACTTAAGCGATCTGCCATCTGCTGCATTATACTAGACATACCAGATCACTTAAGCGATACACCAGATCGCTTAAGTGATCCATCAGATCCAGAATACATTTTCAGTCATCTCCACCTACAATCGGTGCTACCACCCCCAGCTACCCACAATGAAGAAAATATTCAACAAATTTCACTCCTTTCAACTTACATCAAACACAACCTAACAACCTAAACAACTAAATCAAAATCATAACCCAAACCCAATCCATCATTAAACTTTTGTAAATCGAAATTTAAATGCAAAGAGGAGATACACATACCAGGACGACATGTCAGGAGGAGGAGGAGGCAGATCTTTGGCGGAGAAGATATTAATGGCGGAGGAGGAAGAAAGTGTTAATGGTAGAGGAAGAAGAAGATGTAGAGAAAGGAGGAAGAAGAAGATGCAAGCAAAGCTTAGAAGAAACAACAACCAGGGAAGGTGGTTAATGTGGCGGGAGGAAGAAGAAGAAGGTGTTTGGGTTTGTTTGCAAGAATTTCGGCTTTTTTGGGACATATTATAATTTTTAAAAGATTACACAATACTTCATTACTCATAATTAACCATTAATTATGTTTAATTAACCTTAATCAATTATAAGGCTATTTACTTAACATTTTAAAACTACATGACCTTTTAATTAAATTTGAACTTCATTTGGTTTTTTAATAAAATACCCCCCTCGAAGTGGGTGTTTCAATATATATATATTTTTTATAATTTTAAATTTAATTCTTTTTTGCCTAATGAGAAGGGTCTTTTTGTAAACCTTTTATGTGTTTGATTATTTCTTTTAGCACCTATTGGCTTTGGAAATAAGACTGTAAGCCCTATGTGTTTGGGTTCTTATTTTACTCTCAATGAGCATCCGTTGATTTAAAAAAAGGTACTTAACCCCGTGTGTTTGACTTTTTTGTAGTGACCACCTTTTCGCTTTCAAAATGTCATCAATTCAACCTTCAAATTTATCAATAATTTAACCAATTTAATCTTAAAAAAATGTATATCAATAGATTTTGAATATTAAATTGATTGAATTAGGATGAATGATAAAAATGTCATCTCCTTCAAATTTAAACATAATAACTTAAATGTCTATAAGATATAAGACTTAAGGTCTGTATTTCTGAAACTAACAGGTGCTCATATAAAAAAGACCAAACATACAAGATTATAGTCGTATTTTAAAAGGGGTAGATCTAAGCTACAGTCCCTTCTTAAGGATTCACTGAATAAAATAAAGTGATTTTTGTTTTTTAACAGTATGAGAATCAAAACTAAATTTTTTTTTTTTTTTTTTTTTTGTTATGATGAGTGTCTAGGCCAGCTTATACGAACCTCAATTAATCTTTCGAAGCTCTGAAACTACAGCATAAGAATTTCAGTAGTTACTCTTATTAACAATCGAAGAGAGATTCGAATTCAATACCTCTTAAGTAATATACCAAAAAATCTCTAGATGTTCTCGAACATATAGAGATAGTTTCTTTTTTTATCGGCTAAACACACGTGATTTACTATTAAAAAAAAAAAAGGTATACTGCTTATTAATCAAAATTATTTTACTTTGTAGAAATGAAATAATTTCTGAAAGATAGTACTTTTTCAAAATAAAAAAGAAAAGAAAATTGTTAGAAGGGAGAAAATAGTTAAAGAGAGAGAGAGAGAGAGAGAGAGAGAGAAAGATTGATAAGTGGAAGTAAAACGCAGCGTAAACCAGAGGAGAGAAGAGAAAAGGGGGTCCATGTGCATCAAGTGAGCAACAAGAGCAAGAACTCCCCAAACCTCTTCTCTGTTCACGCAAAATTCCCCTTTGAATTTCCTCACTTCCCAGCCCCAAACCCTTTGTCACCGAGAAAAAAATATGATTTGGAATTCCCATTTACAGGTTTAGTGTTCCAACTCATATTCAAAACCATGTCTTTGAGAATAAAATCCGTGGTCGACAAGTTCGTGCAGGAGCTCAAGGAGACTTTGGATGCAGACATACAAGATAGGATTATGAAAGAAAGAGAGATGCAGAGTTACATCGAAGAACGTGAACGTGAAGTCGCCGAGCGTGAAGCCGCCTAGAAGGCCGAGCTTTCTCGTCGTGAGGTTCTTTTCCGTTCTTAATTTTACTGTTAATCAAATTAATTCTGTTTATTAATACTAGATGCATCAATTGTTTTGCTTACAATTACCAAAGTCATTACCTTTACCTGGGATTTTCTCGGAGTTATATCACTTTTTTCTCTTCTTGGATTAGTTATTTTCTTCATTCTGATTGCTAGTTCATATGCCCAATTCAATTTCAGTAAGGGACAGAGGAACGCACTTCGGAATTTTTGAAGATAAATTCAGTTCTCTATTTTTTTTTTTTTTTATATGTTTGCTTCTCACTTTAGACGACAATTTAGACTCAGTACTGACACATCCTGATGTGTAGAAACTTTGAGTTGTTATTTTACATCTGTCAGGAAACTCAGTGGCCATAAAAAATGTGTGGTTCTTGTTGAGTTGAAGATTTTTGTATGTTTGAGACTATGGAAGTGAGCTTAGGACTTTGTATTTTATGTTGTTGCTTGAATAATCTTTTCACCTGTAGTTTAAGTTTTAAATGTGTGTTGTGATTCTCAAACATTATTCCTTTTCCAGGCTGAGATTGCTCGACAAGAAGCAAGGTTGAAGATGGAGAAAGAAAACCTAGAGAAAGAGAAAAATGTCCTTATGGGAACTGCATCAAATCAAGATAACCAAGATGGAGCTCTTGAGATTACTGTAAGTGGAGAAAAGTATCGATGCCTCAGGTTTGCAAAGGCGAAGAAATGAGGCTTTACCGCAAAGGGAGTAGAACAAGGATAGATTTCATGATTCTCTGCTATAATGAATTTTTCTTAATTTTCCTCTCCCACTTTTCTATTCATTCAGTTGCATAAATATGTAAATTTAGGTATGCATTTCAATTAAACTAGAATTGATGATGTCCTTGAGTATGAATTGATTCAATCAAGAAAGAAGGCATATGATTAATGAAATTGAATGGAGTATTATGATCCATCTTTTTATTGTCTGCTCATACAAGTTAAGTATCCGGATGGGCCTTACTCTTAATTGTTTGCACATGACAAAGGTTTTACTTTGTTTTTTAAAATATATATGTATCACTTTTCTTTAAAAGAGAAATTTTATTAGTCATATACTGGAATAACCTTTGCTACAAGGTTTACTTGTGTTATAGGCATTCATTCATCGGATAGTGAGAATTTCTAGCTAATGATCTGTTAGATATATCTGTGCTGGGTTCAGATTCTGAGGAATACTGTGGCTTGACATGGATTCTGGAGATTGTATAACACATATCTAGATTATTTAATTAAAGTGATGTGTATACACATATCTAGATTATTTTATTAAGGCGATGTTTAGATTGTGCTGCAACTCTAGTAGGACTACTTTGTTATTATTTCTGATTCAACATTCTTGTGATAGTGTGAACTATGATCTGCCTGTGAACTCCATGTGTTACATTTTAGAGGTTAATATGAGTAGTCTGTGCCCACCTAATTCTCTAAAAACAGGACAGGGAAAAGAGGAGAATAGCCAACCAGGCCGAATCATTTATAATTTTTTTGTTTTTTGCACATTGGAATTGCAGGTCTCTGGTTTATCACCACTCTGTCCAGAGCATGAATTCGGGAACACATCTCCCTGTTTTTTCCTTCATTACCAGCTGAGAAATTGTGCTTACATAAATTATAACTTTTGGCATGATTTTAGAGGGTGAGGTTAAATATACCCACAAAATTGTTCTTTACAGCCAACTTGTTAATAATCCCATTATAGTTCAAAACATCTGATTTTTCAGTCTGTTCACCCTCAAAATCCAACTATAATTACGTTTTCCTCCAATGTAGTCTAAGGCAGAATTAGCAAACCAGAAATAGAATTGGACTTGCAGCATCCTATATGGACTAAAGAAGACAATTCTGGAAAAAACTGCAAATGCATAACAGGATTCATATCTGTCAATGTAACTGAAAAGATTGCCTAAAAGACAATTCTGGCAACACGCTTGTCTTTGCTCAACTAAAAGATTCAAAGGAGGTAAATGAACAGATTGAAAATAGAAGGTAACTGAAAGATTTGTATCACTATATTAATATTTTAGTAATAAAAATATTTGCTAAATGAAAGTAAATTTGACAGTTATTTAGCATTGATGTAATGGGAAGGAAGTTATGGACAGTTATGGTAACTTCCTTCTCTTTCAGTTACCCCTTAAAAATTCAAATCACTGCAAATCTGCACCCTTTCTGTGCTCAACTTACCAGTTATCAAACCTTAAGTCACTCTATAAACAAATAGCCACTATCACAACTGCAGATTTTTACAACACAGAGATAATAAACCAATAATAGTCTTACAACTCGACGTGGCTGTTGAGTTGGCATTGTTACGTCAGTTCCACCACACCTAAGGCGCAAAATGATTTTGATTAGACCAAAGAAACGGTTGTTTCTTCATAGGGCACGATCGTTTCTTATGAAAAAATGGTCGTTTCCCACGGAAAAAATGGTTGTTCCTTAGAAGGAACAATCATTCCTTATATAAGGAACAACATTGCTTCAAGAAGAAGAAGAAAGAGGAGGAGGAGGAGGGGGTTGTTCCAAAGCAAAAAAGAAAAAGAAGAAGAACCTCAAGGAACAAGGTTGTTCCAAGAAGAACAAGGTTGAGTCACTCTATAAACAAATAGCCACTATCACAACTGCAGATTTTTACAACACATAATAATAAATCAATAATAGTAATAACATGAACCCTAACCTTCATGCTAAATGAGTAATGCAACACCAACAAAACATTCTCACAAACATTTCTTGCAACCCCAACGTAGCAGTTGAGTTGGCACTGTCACGTCAATTCCACCACACTCAAGGCGCAAAGGAGGAGGAGGAGGAGGTTGTTCCAAAGCAAAAAAGAAGAAGAACCTCAAGGAACAAGGTTGTTCATTCAAGAACAAGGTTGTTCCAAGAAGAAGAAGAAGGTTGAGTCACTCTATAAGCAAATAGCCACTATAACAATTGCAGATTTTTACAACACAGATAATAAATCAGTAATAGTAATAACATGAGCCTTGACTTTCATTTTAAATGAGCAATGCTACGCCAATAAAACATTCTCACAAACTTCTCTTGTAATCCCGCTGTGGCAGCTGAGTTGGCACTGTCAGGTTAGTTCCACCACACCCAAGGCACAAAGGTTGTTCCAAGAAGAAGAAGAAGAACCTCAAGGAACAAGGTTGTTCCAAGAAGAAGAAGAAAAAGGTTGAGTCACTCTATAAACAAATAGCCATTATCATAACTGCAGATTTTTACAACACATAGATAATAAATCAGTAATAGTAATAAATGAACCCTGGCCTTCATGCCAAATGAGTAATGCTACGCCAACAAAACATTCTCACAAACTTCTTTTGCAACCCCGATGTGGCAGCTGAGTTGGCATTGTCGCATCAGTTCCACAACACCCAAGGCGCAAAATGATTTTGACTAGACGATAAAAACAGTCGTTCCTTCATATGGAACAACCATTCCTTATGAAAGAATGGACGTTTCTCATGGAAAGAATGGTCGTTCCTTACGAAGAAATAGTCATTCCTTATGTAAGGAACAAGGTTGTTCCAAGAAGAAAAAGAAGAACACGTTGAAGAAGAAGAAGAACACATTTGAAGAAAAAGAAGAAGAAACATATTTGCAGAGGAAAAAGAAGAAACACATTTGAAGAAGAAGAAGAAGATTACATAATTTTATTTGGCCTATAAAAAATAAATAAAAAAAAAAAAATGGTGTTTGGGTGGGGTTGGGGGGAGGAAGGAGGGGAATTTTCTTGGCCCATAGGATCGGTCCTAGGGACGGGTTTAGGGTTTAAGGTCTAGGTCTTGAAATTTTTCATGGGCCTGAGACCGGTCTCAAGCCCATGAGTGATTGGTCCCAATCAAGCCCAGACCCGGACCTGGACCCAGTTCGAACTAGTCCCTGCCCAAGTTTAATATATATATATATATATATATATATATATATAGAAAAAAATTTGGTAAGTACAATTTGTCTATTAAAAGCGTAACTGAATGTTAATATCCGACTTAATTTCTAGGTTTGAGCAACAAAAGATAATGTTATAAAGACTATTCTTGCAAGAAAAAATAATGATAAACGGTTCACAAGAAGTTTCAAAAAAATTAAGTTATGAGGTTAATGTGATCTTTATGGCCAATTCTATATGAATAATATGAAAGAGAGAATTGATCTTTATATGTGTTAGGGCCAAAAATCGTCTTGAGCCTGACATGGCCCAATAACAAAATAAACATGTCAAGTCCCAAGGCCTCAACCCAATCCCGATTGGGCCTATGCTTAAAATCACCTTGTGAACTACTCACTCTATGAGTTGGACTATCCTATAAGTTAAGCTAAATTGGGTTTCAACCCATTAGCTTGCAACAATCCATAAATAGGAAATCAGAATCCTATTCTATTTCCTCTTCTACTAAGATTCCAAATCTTACTCAAACTACTAAACTTAACTTGATAAAGTCAAGAAATCATATTTTTTTCCTGACAGGGATTATCTTCCAAAATTGGACTTAGTGACCTACTGTGATTCCAACCCTTTGGGTTCACTATAAAAACAGAGGTATGCCCTCTCATTTGGGGGGGATCTCCCATAGTCAATCTAAACTAATCAAAAGCATCTATTTACTCTTGAAGACGCCTCCGTCGTAGTCCTAGCCTCCGACAAGACTCTTGGTTTTCAGCCTTGCTGACTTGAGCGTCAGAGTGCCTACGGCAAACACTACCCTGGTGTTTTCTGTAAGCTTCATGCTCATCCTTTCATGTGTGCAGGTCTAGCGAATTGTCAGTGGCCTCAACCTCATGGGATTAGACCATATTTTCATGACGATAGATTTTTTGCATCTATAATTTAGCGCCCACAGTGGGGCCTCTGACAATCTTTATTCCAATGACGACTTGCAACATGAGAGCAGACATGGAACTCCCCTTGACCAAAATCGTTAATCTGAAAAGTTCCATCATTATAAGAAAATTTTTTCTTTACTTTTCTTCATTAGTTTATCTGTTCACATGTTAGATTATATCTATTCGGCATATCATAATCTGTTTTATGCGTATTATATTTACCATGTGTGTAATATGATACCTTGAAGCATCAAAACACAACTCACACTTCTCATTCTCTGTCAGCATATTCTTCGCATCTTTTCTTCTTCTCCTCTCTCTTTTACTTACTTCAACATTCTACTCTTATAATCCCACTTTCTTCTCCAAAATCCACTAAACAATTGAGAATTTCCAAAGGTTTTTAAACCTTCCTCCAAAACCCAACCTAGAGCACCTCAACCTCGCCAAATTCCATAAAAGGTCAAGCTTTGAAGCAGATTCCAAACAAAAAACTTTACCAAAGAATAAAAACAACCACTTTTCCCACACCTTGCTATGATTCATCCGCCCAAAATATCCACCCTCTTAAACGTGAATTACATTCTTTCCAAACACATTAAGAATCCAGTCTCCTCCACTCGTCTTTAGTGATCCCAAAACAAGTACTCAAAGCCTACCCCAAAATCCTTTCCACTCCACTCGGATGACTTGGCAGCATGAAGTCGAATTGTAGCGCCTAGTAGGACCGCGTCCATAAACATGCCTTCTTCAAGTTGTTGCCCCTCTCCAAATGCCAACAAAAGGAAAACCAATCCCTCTTTCTTGTCAGTCCCCTCTAAAATCCCTTTCTCCACCATCCAAAAAGAAGATAAAGCTTGGCACACTTCGTAAATGACACATATAGCAGCCCCTTTAACTGCACCTACTACTGCACCCACATGGTAGCTATCTTTTCTCCTTTTGAAAATGAGTCGCTTACGCACTCTCTCATTTATCTACTCCAGCATCCTCCACCTGTATTGTCCTCCCCACCCACATTTTCATTCGCATTATCTCTCCCCCAAATTCTCAAAGCAATGACAGCACAGTATTTTATCCAAATTTTCTCATTAGCTCTCCCAACCCATGTCGTTACTCATGGTGATTCTGCCCTCTGCCACCGATTGTAATTTGTTTCCCTACCAGTGCACCTGGTGGCACTCATGCAAAAAAATCGCCATGTTGTTTACTCGTTCTGGAACCTGGAACTCTCTGACTCTTTCTTTTTCATCACCATTAAGTTTAACACCCCTCTCTCCACTCAACACAACCCAACAGTACTGGTTCACCATGCTTCGAGGACTATGCAAAGATTCAAAGTATAGTCACTATGAGACCTTTTTGGTCCTCTATGTTCGATCACACTCAATCACTGAACAGTCAGAGCATCGTAGCCTTGAGACTGGCCCATGCACCACTCGGCCAGCCGACGTAACCAAATCAAACTGAGAGTGAATTACCAGGTGACAAACCAAAAAGACTCATTCCTGCCTTCAACCAACTTCATTCGACCAAATGAGGGTCATCAACACCATCAGAAACCCCACTCGGTAGTAACAACTGAGTGAGAAAATATACAGGTGTAATATGGTAATAACTGCCACTCACCTAGTCAGTCTTTCAGTCATCCACTTGGTCAATGTGAACAAATCCGCATTCTTCCCTCTGCACAGCATGAACTCCCAAGAGTAACATCAAGTCTCTTATCGCCTCATGCAGCTCGATCACCTCCATTCGAGTTATTCACCTCCACTCGACAGGACAAGCCGAGTGAACCCATTGAGGCATTCAACAATTGTAATATTTGCTCAGTCAAACAAAACAAGTGGACCAATATGACCTTTCGTTGCTATGATCTCCATTCGGCCAGCATTATGTGACTCGACTCACCCGTGTAACCTCATTCGGCACTTTCCAATGTCTCACAGCCAACCTAACTCAACTCTGAACCAATTAAGCAAATATCTCATTCAACATGCTTTAGGCACTGCAACAGGACAAGTCACCAAACACGTCATTCAATAAGTGCCCTCATTACACTCAATCACCTCTATTTGACTTAATGCTCAACACATGCATCCCATGCTTTCTTCTCAATTCGGTCATGAGTTGGTTTGGCTTATTACTCCTCCCTTTTGTTTATTCTTTCTCCATTTGGTTTATTGCTTGACATATGCACCGCGTGCATCCATTTGACTCATTACTTCTCCATTTAGAATGCTCTTGATTTGATCTTGCACATGCATGCCATAAATCACTTCTCCATTCGACTCAATCACCTACAAACGAACATCGACTAGTAGAGCCTGCTTTCATGCATTTTACTCCATTCGGCCCTTTGTTTCTCCGTTTGGCTGTTTACCTAACACATGCACCCCATGCATTTTAATTACATTTGGCTTGGTGATTCTCCGTTTGATTTGTTGCTCAAAACATGCATGTCACTTCTCCAGGTAAAATTATTCTTCCCTTGGTCTTGCATCACTTCTCCATACGACTTGTTACTTGATACATGCATGACCTTTTCCATTTAAAGTTTTATCTTTCCTTTGGTCTTGCACATGCACGCCATTAATTCTCTTATTCAATTTATTGTGGATAATTGTACACCATGCGAGATACCATATGAAGTTGTTTTAAATCATCTACAGTAATCACCTTCAATCGGTCCAAACCAATTTATTGATTTACACCTTCAATCAGACCGATTTATATATTTACACATTTAATCAGACCGATTTATATATTTACACCTTCAATTGGCCCAGACTGATTTATATATTTACACCTTCAATCACCCCATACCGATTTATTGATTTACACCTTCAATTGGCCTAGACTGATTTATTGATTTACACCTTCAATCGGCCTAAACCGATTTATAAATTCACACTTTCAATTGGCCCAGACCGATTTATAGTTTACACTTCAATCGGCCCAGACCGATTTATATATTTACACCTTTAATCGGCCCATACCGATTTATAAATTCACACTTTCAATCAGCCTAGACCAATTTATAGTTTACACCTTCAATCGGCCAAGACCGATTTATAGATTTACACCTTCAATTGGCCCAGACCGATTTATCGATTCACGGCTTCGATCGGCCCAGACCGATTTATAGATTTACACCTTCGATCGGCCTAGACCGATTGAAGGGCTTGCACCTCAAATCGACAAGTCATCAACCCAATCCACACAATGGTCCATCCAACCTAATGAGCTGTTATCACTAATCCACTCAGTTTGCACTCATTCGATTAAATCTACTCTCTAAGCTAAATACTCTTTAACTTAGAGAGTGGGGGGATAACTGTTAGGGCCAAAAATCATCTTGAGCCTGACAAGGCCCAATAACAAAATAAACATGTCACGGCCCAAGGCTTTAGCCCAGTCTCAATTGGGCCTACACTTAAAATCACCCTGTGAACTACTCACTCTATGAGTTGGACTATCCTATAAGTTAAGCTAAACTGGGTTTCAGCCCATTAGCTTGCAAAAATCCATAAATAGAAAATCAAAATCCCATTCTATTTCCTCTTCTACTAAGATTCCAAATCTTACTCAAACTATTAAACTTAACTTAATAAAAATCATATTTCTTTCCTAATAAGGATTATCTCCCAAAATAGGACTTAGTGTCCTATTGGGATTCCAACTCCTTGGGTTCACTATAAAAAAAAGAGGTATGCCCTCTCATTTAGGGGGGGGGGGGGGGGGCGCGGTTTCTCCCATAGTCAATCTACACTACTCAAAACCATCTATTTGCTCTTCAAGTTCTTGCTCTCAAGAACTCAACACATCCCCCGTAGTCCTAGCCTCCGATAAGACTCCTGGTAATTCTTCATCTCCTTAATTCTTATCAAATAATCTCTTTCAGCCTTGCTGACTTGAGCGTCGAAGTGCCTATGGCAAACACCACCCTGGTGTTTTCTATAAGCTTCACGCTCGTCCTTTCATGTGTGCAGGTCTAGCGGATTGTCGGTGGCCTCAACCTCAGGGGATCAAACCCTATTTTCATGATGGTAGATTTTTTGCATCTACAATATGGTTTATGACTTCAAAATTCCTTTGTTTTAAATGAAAAGATAATGTTATAAAGACTATTCTTGCAAGAAAAAATAATGATAAAAGGTTCACAAGAAGTTTCAAAAAAATTAAGTTATTAGGTTAATGTGATCTTTATGGCCAATTCTATATGAATAATATGAAAGAGAGAATTGATCTTTATATGGTTTATGACTTCAAAATTCCTTAATTTTACATTTAAAACATATTTGTTATTCGTTATCAATACAAATTGACAATTTTTTATTAATGCAACTAATATGACATAAAGCACAAAGTTGTTACCTGTTACAATTGAATGATATTTTCATATAATAAAGAAAAAATAAGTTGTTTATTCAAAATAAAGAAAGTGTTTACTCAACTATGGTTTTTATCAACTATCAAATTACGAAAAAAATGTGTACTCTCGATTCTGTCCATCATTTTGGAATAAATATTATTAAATTATTTTATAAATAAAATTGATGATTTATAAATCAATGGAAAATGCTACACCCACAACCTCTTCTCACAACCCTGACGTGGTAGCTCATCGTTGGTAAGCTTGCAAAATGGGTCATGCCCATTTGCAAGCTAACTAATGACGAGCGGCCACATTGGGATTCTTCCTCTTCATCTTTGTCTTCGTTTTCCTCTTCCTCTTTCTTCTTCGAGGAAGAGGAAGAGGAAGAAAAAGAAAAAGAATGAGAGAGGATGAGGAAGAAGAAGAAGGAGATGGAGATGGAGATGAAGAGGAAAAATAAGGAGGAGGGAAACAAGGTACTTTTTATGCCTACAAAATCAAGGCTAGTGTAAGCTTACATCAGCAAGCACTAATTAGAGTTCAAGAAGGCTTTGCATCATCCATGTGTTTGCAATAGGGTAAAGGGAGTGTTTTGTTGCTGGGTTGGGGCATCGTTTGCTCCTGTCAGCTTGGCTTGAGGTATACTTATGATTGGAGCCAAGTAGAGGTGGATTTGATTCGTCAGGTTGTCATCATCTATGGTGGAGAACAATTGCCTTGGGTGAACAGGAAGCCGAGAAGTGGAGGCATGCTGTTGTCCCAAATTCCAATCTAATGAATAGAATTGACTTACCTTATCTTGGAGGGCATGATTCTTTGCGCGGATGGTAGCATTTTGAGCTTCCAAGGCCTAGTACTTATCGCTGCCTTCTTGCACCATTACGGTGAGGGCTGTAATCCGAGTTGCAACATCAAGAGTGTGGGTTTCGGTGTTTCCAATCATGATGGCTGAATCAGGAAAGAAGAGTAGAAGCAACAGGTATTTTAAGTCGAATAGTTGTAAGGGCCCTACGGTGGGTGTCAAACTGTAGATGGTAAAATCTACTGTCAATTCGAATGGGACACATCTTGTGAGAAAATAGCCACTGGCAACCCGATGGACCTGCACAAAGAAGAAAAAAATAATGTGAAGGCCAAATAGACACTGGTGTGGTGTCTGTTGTAGACACTCTAATGCTCAAGTTAGCAAGATTGAGGGTATTTTAGTTAGGGCAAAGGATGGGAAAGATTACCGGAATAATGCGGCAGTTCTTGGGAGCAAGAACTTTAAGAGCTTAGGTGCTATGAGTGATTTCTGAATGAATGATGAGAGGGTTTGCCCCTGCTTATATAGTGAACCCAAGGGGTTGGAGTCCTAGTAGGACTCTGAGTCCTACTTATTAGAGGAGTTCTAATTAGGAAGAAGATATGATCTCTCTTTCCTTTATTAGATTAAGCTTAACATTCTGAGCAATTCCAGGATCTTGATAGAAATGGAAACAGAATAAGATTCTGTTTCTTATTTATGGACTGTTGTGGGCTAATGGGCTTGACTCAGCTTAGCTTAACTTGTAAGATAGCTTAACTTATAGAGAGGGCAGTTCATAAGGTGGATTTAATCGTAGGCCCAACTAGAATTAGTTTAAGGCCTTAGGCCATAATCTGTTTATCTTGTCTATTAGGCCTCGTCAGGCCCAGCATGATTTTTGGCCTATATAGTAATCAAGTAATATAAGATGATATCAACTCAGTAATCCCATATAACCTCCAACTAAACACATCCTAAAGGGTATTAATTTTGAAATCGTTGTAGTCACTCCTAGAATAACTTTATATTATTGTTATCAAATTATTGACTTGAGCATCAAAATGCCTATGCCGGTAACTCCACGAATGCACCCTTGACCCTATTTTGTGCTCACAACTACCAAATCAGTAGAGAATAGCTCAAAACTAGGAGCATTCTACCAAATCCTAGTTAAACCAATGATTATTTCAAGATTTCCAGTTTGGCGCCCAACTTCAAAGACTGATTGTGAATCAACTTTTAATATATTACAAGGATCCCATTTTTTATATCTTTCGTGTATGAGCCTATCTCATACATACAAATCAAGTACAGTAAAACTTATATGTTTGTCATATATATATATATATATATATATATATATATATAAGAAGAACAATTCTCTATTCGAATGAGATAAATCCACCGGTGATTAAATATGGTCTTGATGAAATTAATATCAAGATGTCCTGATTAGAAAATAATTATACATATATATAACAAGGATCCCATGTTTTACATCTTTCGTGTAAGAGCTTATCTCATACATATAGGCCTGCAAATGAAACGAACACGAACGAACACCCCCGTTCGAAACTCATTCAATAAGCACCAATGGGTGTTCAAAATCGTGTTAGAACTCGAACGAACACAGAATGGCTGTTCAAGTATGTTCGATTAGCAAAATGATTTGTTCGTGATCGTTCGATTAACTCGTAAATACTTGTTCAAATAAAAAATATACATCAACTTTCCAATTCATGCTCTAAAAAACAAATATACACCCATTTAATTCAGCATTTGAAGAAAATTTAGCTCGAGTTGAAGATAACTAAAACTGAATTTTTCTATATTGAATGAATAAATGTACAAAAACAGAACAATCTGTTATTTTATAGACAAATACAAAACTCACCGTTTAGTCATTACTTTTAAACTTTACAAGTGTATATATATATAGTGGAACGAGGGTCTATTGTAATATATGATCAATACATATGTGTAATTAATTTGTCATATATATATATATGATGTGTAATTATTTATATACAAAATTATTATCATACATATATTAATCATAGAGTAAATAAATAAATATATATATAGTGGAAAAAGGGTCTATTGTAATATATGATCAATACATATGTGTAATTAATTTGTCATATATATATATATGATGTGTAATTATTTATATACAAAATTTATCATTACATATATTATCATAGAGTAAATATGTTTTAATATGTTATTAAATTATCAAAATTATAGGTTATTATATATATATATATATATATATATAAATATATATATTAATATATATATATTATATATTATTATCATTACTGTCTACATATATATTTTGTATCAACACCTATAAATTCATAGTGATATGAGGGTCTATTGTAATATATGATCAATACATACGTGTGATTAATTTGTTATATATATAATATGTAATTGAATATATACAAAATTATTATCATACGTAAATTAATCATAGATTAAATATGTTTAATATGTTATTAAATTATCAAAATTATAAGTTATCATATATATATTATCATTACTATCTACATATATATTTTGTATCATGTAACACCCCACTTGAGATACGTAGCCATTGTTTATGGTATGGCCTAAAGGCTTACTGAATTGCCTCTAAATGAGTTCGTATATTGTTCATGTTGTTTGGTTAACCCTTGGTTGAGGTTATGTTTTGGGTTTGGTTGAGTGTTTACCCTGGAATTGATCAAGACTTGGCAGATTTTGGAGCTGTAGCCTTCGCCGGGGCGAGGGAGAAGCTTCGCCGCGGTGACGTTGGTTCTATGTTGGCGGTGTCGGTTCTAGAATGTTTCGCCGGGGCGACAAAAAGTTCTTCACCGCGGCGACGAGACGGTAGAAAAGTTTTTGAGATTTCTAGAGAATTCTTTCCTAAGGGAAAATGACCATTCTACCCCTAATTAGCAGGAAAAGTGGGGAGTAAAATGCAAGGAAATTTCATGGAGAATAGTGTAAAATGGGGGTGAGTTTGTAAAGAAATAAAGGATAAAGGTGGAAATTTCAAGAAAGAGTAAGGGCAAAATGGGAAAGAGTGTAAATTATATGAGCTAATAAGGGTCTAGTTCTCTAAACCCCTTCATTTCCCCTTCCTCCACCGCCTCTTCATCTCCCATTTTCTCTCAATTTCTCACTCAATCTTCCAAGGGATTTTTGAAAGTTTTGAGTTGGAATTTGACAAAGAAGTGATCCTAAGCAAGAAGAGGTAAGAATCCCTACTCTAGAGATGAGTTTTATTTATGTAAGGGTTAAGTTCTTACTAAGTTTATGCTTAGGAAATAAGGGAAAGCTATGGTCCAACAAGAGTAGAGAGCTTTAGTGGAGACTACTCAAGTATGAGGTAAGTAAATCCAACTCAAGTTGAGATGTAAGGAATCTATTGAGTAGAGATTTCTTTATGCATGTTTATATTATGCTTGTGGAGAGATTGAGATGATATGAGTAGCTATTTATGTTGATTGTGAACATATCTGAGTTATGAGAAGTGTTCTACTTGCATGATAATGAGTTGAGTTTGATTGAGATTGGAAGAGGTTGGAGTAGATTTTTTGGGAGTGTGTTTCCTTGATAGGGAATGAGATCATGCAAGAGAATTTCTCCTATTTTGGGATGGCCTAAGAGAGAAATAGAGTTCTCAATAAAGTAGAGTTTTTGTATGCACATGAGTTATTTGATGAAATGCCTAAGAGAAGCATGAGAATGAGTTATGAACCTTAATTATTGCAACATTGCATATTGGCATTTCTTAAGTGCATTAATGAGCATGAACCATCCATATGCATTAAGTGTGCATTGAGAAAGAACTTGAGAAAAAGTTGAGGAAGAGTAGAGAAGTACTCTAAGAGTTAGGTTACATTATCATGAGTAGCTAGAGAAAGAGTAGAGATCTTGTGCACAAGAGTTAAAGAAGAGAATAGAGTAAGTTGTGCGATGGGGAACCTGTGAGTGATGAGTAGAGTCACGAGAGTGGGTGCTTTGTGATCCCCAGCCGTGCCTCCAGTCAGATGAGGCCGTGACCGTCACGTAGAGTGGAACATGAGGTTCTAGCCGTGCCTCCGGTAAGAAGGGGTCGTGACATTTGAGAGAGATAGAGAGAAAGCATGTACACTCACATGACCAAAGGTTCCGAATCCATGCATGACTAAATCCGATCGGTAGAGAAATGAGCGGAAGTCACGTAGAGTGGTAGCGCCCAGCTGTGCCTCCGGTCAGATGAGGTCGTGACATTCCAATGAGTAAGAATGAGAAAGAACAGAAATAGAAAGAACAGAGATGAGAAAAGCTAAGAGTTAAGCTATATTATGAGTACTAGCTTGAGAAAGAGACGAGCAAACATGAGAAAGAATAAAAGAGAGATAAGAGCATAGAGTAGCTTATGCGATGGGGAACCCGTGAGTAATGGGTAGAGTATTCCCGCATGTACGCCACATTGAGAGAGCGGCATGAGTATGAGAAAGAGAAGTGGTGTAGCCCGTGAGAGTGCATGCGGATGAGGGCTATACCCGAGTACCCGAGAGAGAGATTGTATACTCACATGGCCAAAGGTTCTGAATCCATGCATAACCAAGTCTGATCGGCTAGAATGAGGAGAAGTCAAGTAGAGCGGGAGCGAGTCCCGACCGTGCCTCCGGTAAGATGAGGCAGTGACTACTAAAGAGAGTTAACAGAAAAGAGTTATGAGAAACAGAAACAGAAATGAGAATGAGATAATAGAAAGAACTAAAGAATGAGAAAGCTTCAGAAAACTTGAGAAAGAATGAGATAGAAAGAATGAGAGAGTATGAGAAAGAATGAGAGAGTTTGAGTTAGTAAGAATAAAGAGTAGATAATTGCATGTACAGCTCATACAGGCATGCACCATGATTTTCCTTCATGGTGAGTATGACGAGAATAAGAGCGAGAACCATGATTTTCCTTCATGGTAAGTATAATGAGAATAAGAGAGAACCATGATTGTCCTTCATGGTGAGTAAGAATAAGAGAAGGAGAAAAGAGAATAAGAACAGAGAGAAAGAAAGAATAAAAAGAGCAAAACAGAGTTAAAGGAGAATAACAGTATTAGAAAGAAAGAGAAAAACAGTGAGAATTAGAAATAGAAGAACGGTAGAGTAAGGAAAGAACCAAAGAGTGAGTTGCGGGGACAGGTAGTAGAGGATTTACTTACTGAGTACTGTTGTGCTTACCCCGTTATTCTTCTCTATTTTGCAGGAAATAGGAGCAGCGGTCGGATGGACGTTGAGGAGCGGAGAGTATTGGCACTATTGTCCACCAGCTACGATATTTTGTATTAATTAGAAAGTTTTTAATACATAGTATTTTGTATTTGTAAAGAATTATATTTTATTGAGTAAAAAAAAAAAAATTGAGCCCACTATTTTCCATACGCTATGTATATCTATATTTTACATAGTATGAACTATAAGAATAGTAGTAGAGAGCAGGTGTTACATATCAACACCTATAAATTCATAGTGGTATAAGGGTCTATTGTAATATATAACCAATACATACGTGTGATTATATATATGTGTGTGTGTGTGTGTGTGTGTGTGTGTGTGTGTATAATTGTATATATACAAAATTATTATCATACGTATATTAATCATAGATTAAAATATGTTTAATATGTTTTTAAATTATCAAAATTATAGGTTATCATATATATATTATCATTACTGTCTACATATACATTTTGTATCAACACCCATAAATTCATAGTGGTATAAGGGTCTATTGTAATAAATGATCAATATAAATGTGTGATTAATTTAGGTTTAATTAAGTTATTATGTTATTAAATTTATTATGTTATATATTACTTGATTATACAATATGTTATGTTCATAAATTTGTCATATTATATTTAATTAAGCTATTATATTATTAAAATTGTCATGTCATATATCACTTGATTATTCAATATGTTATATTCATCAATTTACCATACTATATTTAATTAAATTATTATATTATTAAATTTGTCATGCTATACATCACTTGATTATACAATATGTTATGTTCATCAATTTACCATACTATATTTATTATTTATGAATTGAAATGCTATCTCATAATATTTAATTATTGATTACATTTGGAAAAATATGAAGCTATTATGTTATTGGATTTACTATGTTATATATCACTTGATTATACAATCTATTATGCTATTAAATTTGTCATGCTATGTATCATAATAATTTATAATTTTTCAATTAAAATGCTATATAGTTATATATTTAATTATTGATGACATTTGAAAAAAAAAATCCAAATATCTTACATATATAAGAAAAACAAAAGCATCACAATATTTTATTATTGATTACCATTAAAAATAATTCATCCAAACTAAACCAAGCATAATATAAAAAAGAAAGAAAAAATATAAATATATATAATAATGTGTACCATGTTTTTCGAATATAAACGAACGAATAATCGAATAGATTGTTGGCGAACGGATGGATCAGTCAGTCGAACGTATCATGTTCGCGAACATAATTAAACGAACATCGAACTGTTCATGAACAGCTTCTTATCGAGTCAAGTCGAGCAATTATCGAATGAACATCAAGCTGTTCGCGAACAACTCGGTTCGTTTGCAACCCTACATACATACAAATCAAGTACAATAAAACTTATATGTGTGTGTGTGTGCGTGTGTCATAAAATATAAAACGTATAAAAAAAAAAAAAAAAAAAAAATCATATATATTTTTATGCGTTAATGAAATGTGGATCCAAATTTATTGAGAAAATCTATTAGTGAAAGTACATCAACTAATGTTCACTTGTTAGTAGAAGAATCCTTCAATATATACCATATACATTAGTTTCCTAATCCACTAATTTTAAGCTTCAAAAGCAACGAATTCCAATTTGTCCGAGTCACTTTCCTACATAAAAGGATGGCCTTATTTTATAGCAAATATAAAAATATAAGCATCAAATCTTTCTCTCTAACATAAACCAGACTCAACCGAACATAGGCAAGTACCATAATACTACATTTATGGTAATTAAGAAGCCAAAACATAATCAATTCTCCTTTTATGCAGCCTTAACCTCTATTAAAATCTACTTTCTTCTCCCAAATTGCCAAATATAACATCTTATCTATCTTGCATGGCTTCTAATTATAATGGAAACAGAACTTCTCAAACTTAAGAAAAAGCATTCACTAAAAGCAAGAAACGGTTCAACTACAAATGATTCTGACAATGGTGATGATGATCCAAGGTACACAAGCCTGAAGGATATTATATCCAATTCATCTCCTACAAGCCATGCAACCAATAATGAGGGAAATTATGACTTTGATTCTTCCAATATTATTATTAGGAACAGGTTGGTGAAGCGTGCCGCCTCTGCATATATTCAGTCTACAACCATTCTAGTAACTCGGAACCAGAATTACTTTGCTAATGTATGGAGCAAGGTGAAGGCTAAGGCTCAAATTTCATCTTCATGTTGGAATGCTTATGTGAAAGACCCTTTACAAGCTTGTTTCCAGCCCATATACAGGTTTCTAGCTTCCACAGTAGAAGTTGTATGGAATAAAGTAACTCATATGTCATGACATATACACACACCCACACACAATTTTTTTTTTTTTTTTTTTTTCTGGTGATATTTTAAATCCACTAGTATGTGAGAATATTGTAAATCAATTTATGTCTTAATTGCTAAATGAAATTATTTTACTATACTTTTAAGTTTTATTAATTCGATCTTTTGATAGAGAAATTGTAGTTGAGGTTTTGAAGAGCATTTTGAGTGTTTAATTTGAGTTATCAATTACAATGCCATGGTGTGTACAAAATTAATAGATATACTATTAAAGAGTTTCATATTGTAATTCAATAAAAATTCCTTCCGATCTGTCAAAGTTTCATTTTCACTTCTGAAGATCTCAAAATCCTTTGCAACAAATGGGTTTTCTTTCACCAATCAAATCTTATTTTTCTAAGAAATGCCTTTAGGTCTTGAAATCATTACATTCCTCTTGTCAAGCTGCAACTCGAATTATAAAATTTCAACTATCTTTATAGAATAATTTAAATGTTTTTCTAGTAGTCACTTGCACTTTGAATAGTTAAATTTTCCTTTCTACAGTAAATATATTTTGGAACTTGAGTTTTTTAAATACATCAAGAAAATTATCATATAATAAATCATTTCAAAAGGGTTTGGGATAAAAATAATCTATCTTACCTTCATTTTTTTGCCATGGAGCGTGTATATGTTGATAGAAAGCGAAAATACTTTTCTAAGTTTTCTCGAATAATTTTTTATAAAAGCATAAGATCATGTATGTAATTAATATGAATTTCAGTTAATAATTAAATATCTGATATTACTTAGTAATCTGCATATTTTGCCCCTAAAAGAATTCGCACTATTTTCTTCTTTAAGATACCTTTCTTTTTTGGAAGTAAACTTTAAAAATTATGACCACTAATGTTTTTATTTAATTGCGTTGTCTATATTTATAAACAAACCTTAGAGAAAAATATATATGCGTATGAGACCCTAAGGGTGCATTTGGTTTAAGAAATGTTGCATTATTGTGAATGTTATATTAATGGAAAGATAGATTATCTTGAGGGTGTGTTTGGTTCAAAGAATGTTGTATTACTGGAAAGATAGATTACCAGAGAATTTTTAGAGAAATGCATTTGGTTGGTTGGAATAAATTGGTGGGTATGTTATAATAATATGTTTGGTTGAGAGGACAAATAAGTGGGTATATTATACAGATTATTAAATTGCCCTCCTTTTTAAATAATAATATAATATTATTTTATTCTATTATTTCTTTTAACCCCTTATATTTGAAATTTTGCTAAAACACCCCAACCATATAAAACTTTAATTTCTAGCAAAATCACCCACACCCACCCAAGCCACTACAGATAGCCAGTCACCACAATTGACAACCGCCATAATGGTGCACGATCGGCCGAATCTGGCTGGTTGTGCTTCGGTAAGGCCTAATAAAGATCCATGGCCGAAAACGGCTAGATCTGGTTATGAATATGGTTGTTCATGGCCAAAGATGTGGCCGTGAAATGCTATAGGTCTAGCCATGAAAAGGCCAGATCTATGGCCATTTCACGGCCACATCTTTGGTCGTGAAACGACCAGATCTAGTCGTTTCCGGCCATGGATCACAAATCCATGGCCGAAAACGTCCTTACGAGCACAGTACCAGCAAGATCTCGTTGGTCTTGCGCCAATATGACGACTTTTGCCGGCGCTCAATGATGGTGGCTAGCAGCCGGCGATGGTCTTGGGTGGTTGGTGGTATTTTGTTAATTTTTAAACCTTTTTATGGCTAGGGTGTTTTAGCTAAATTCTCAAGTGTAAGGAGTCTGGGTAATTGTTATTTGGTAGAAATATGAGGGCAAATGTATCCGAACTGATAAAAGATTAAGGGCAAAATAGGGTCAAAATTAAGATTACCTTGGTAATCTTATATTAACACCCCTTGGGAAGGTAATTTGATTACCCACAATCTTACCAATAGTAAACACTGTTTGCAATAAAAGATTACGTAATATTTTATTACTTGACAACCAAGCAAGGGAATCTTGAAAATTAAACAAAGATTACAAGATTAATCTTATATCACCCTAAACCAAACGCAATCTGAAGATTATTTGGAATGTTTAGGAAAATGTGTTTGGTTAGGTTGGAATAAATTGGTGGGTATGTTATATAGATTACTAAATTGCCCTCCTTTTAAAATATTAACATAATATTATTTTCATTATTATTTTTTGAATCATTTCTTTTAAACCCCTACATTTGAAATTTTACTAAAATGCCCCAGCCATATAAAACTTTAATTTGTAGCAAAATCATCCTCACCCTCCCCAAGGCACTGCTAGTAACCAACCACCAAAGTCGGTAATCGTCGGAATGGTGCATGATCAGCTAGGTCGTGAAAAGGCTAGATCTTTGGTCGTGGTCTGATTGTTTCTAACCAGATTGAAGGCCAGAAACAGCCAGATCAGTACACGATCGGCTAGATCCCGCCAGTCATGCGCTGATATGGCGACTTCTGCCAACGACCGGTGGTGGCCTTGGGTGGCTAGGGGTATTTTGTTAAGTTTTAAAATTTTTGTGGCTGGGGTCTTTTTGTAAGAATAAGTTTGATTAAAAGGACTAATCTGTCCAACTATCAAAAGATGTGAGCCTCTTTGTAATATTACTAAAACGATGTCGTTTCAGTAATACTCCTCAGTTAAGCTGATCGAGCTACTCTCTTTAGCAAACTCTCTTCATCAGTTCATTCATCTACTTTACTCTCTTGCAAGTTCACTGTATAAAAGAGATTTTTGATTGTAAAACTCTAATCAATTAATGAAGTACAGATTCAATTCTTAGCTTCTTTCCACTTGTCTCTCTAAGATTTACATGGTATCAGAGCCTTGACTAGCGTCAAATGGCCAAAACACCTGGTCCCTCCTCCTCAATCTTGCCTAATCGCATTGAGGAAATGCTTAGAGAATCACTCAATCGTTCAAACTCTACACTTGCGTCCAGTTTACAAGTGATCGGTCCTAAACTCATGTGCGACAACTACCGATTTTGGAGCTTGCAGGTCTTGTTTGTTGTCGGCTCCCATGAGCTTGAAGATCACTTACTCGGTAAAATTTGTTGCCCTCCACCTTTAATTCTTGCAGAATCGTCAATTGATGATGACCTAAGTGAGCTCAAGGAAGATGTTAAGGTTAGATCTGACAAAACCAATCCAGACTATGTTATGTGGAAAAGTACAGATAAGTTTTTAGTTAGTTGGCTATGTTATGTGGAAACGTGCAGATAAGTTTTTAGTTAGTTGGCTACTAGCTTCTATATCAGAAAGTATGTTTGGTAATGTGTCAAAATGTAGATAATCAACTAAGATTTGGAGAGTTTTAGAGAATGAATTTGTTAATGATTCCAAAGCTCGTGCTCTACATCTTAAGAATTTGTTGCAAACAACACAAAAATATAATCTAAGCATTGGAGATTACGTTAAGAAAATGAAGGAGATAAGTGAGAGTCTGTCAGCTAGTGGCTTAATCATCTCAGATGAGGATTTACTACAATATAATATGTCCTTGATGGTTTAGGACTAGAATATGACCCTGTAGTAGTAACCCTTACTTCTAGATTGGAGTAAAAAATTGATTATGTCACGCTTCAAGAAGCACAGTTTCTGCTTCAGAAGTATGAAATCAAATTGGAGAAGTTCAACTTTATTGACCTATATAACAACTCTGCTTATCTAGCTATTACAAATGCTGCTCATTTAGTTGTCACAAATGTGTCTGGAAGTACAGGAAACAATTCAAACTTCCCACAAAACCAAATAGTTGACAGGTCCCTAACCTCACCCTTGTTCAACAATAATGTTCCTTCTTTCAATTCCCTTGCTAATCCACACCATCATTAGACCTATACAACACCATCTGACACCTATTCAATTGGTTCACATAATCAAGTTTTTCAACAGCCTGGTAATCAGATGTTTACTCCTAGACCTCCTGGTTATGTGTCATATGGAAGAGGCAAAGGTCGTGGTCCTAACAAAAACAAACTTATATGTCAAGTGTGTAACAAGAAAGGGCATTCAGTAAAAAAAAATAAAAAAAGATTAAAAAAAACAAAAAAAGAAAATTAAAAAAAAGATACAAAAAAATAAATAGATTTACAAGATAAAAATAAAAAAAAATTAAAAAAATTAAAAAAAAAAAAAATAAATAAAGAACAAAATACAAAAAAACAAAAAAAATTAGACCTTACATTAGAAATTATAAATAAAAAAAAAAAACAACAAAATAAAGAAAAAATAAAAAAAAAACTAGATAAAAAAAAAAAAATAAATAATAAAAAAATTTTAGAAAAACAAAACAAAAAACAAAAAAAAAAAAAAAAGAAATTAAAAAAAAAAAAAATTATGCCCCAACTGCACACTATGGTCCAAACCTGCAAAGTTCAAAAACAGCCACTGCTACACGTTTCACCCCTACTGACCCCATATGGTACATGGATTCTGGAGCTACTGATCATATAACTTCAGATTTGAGTCATCTACAAGTCAGCAAGGATTATTGTGGTCGAAATCAACTTTAAATGGGTAATAGTGGACACCTTGACATCTCCCATACTGGTAACACTCTATTACCCAACCATTTCCATTCTAAATGTTTACATCTCAAAAACATATTATGTGTACCTAAAATTACCAAAAACTTACTTAGCATTTCAAAATTTACAAAAGACAATAATGTGATTGTTGAATTTAATGCTGACTGTTGCATTGTTAAGGATCAAATAACCAGGGAAATGTTATTGCAATGGGATCTCAAAGAAGGCTTATATCAATTGAATATTCCCTACACCAAACCTGTTTTTCTACACAACCCTCACAATCTCACAGTCAAAACTTTAGTCTAAATAATTGTGTTTCACATTGTAATAATGTAGTAAAAAATGACTTGTCTTCTCATTGTTCTAATAATACCTGTAATCAGCATGTCCTAGATACCACTATTGCTTTTAGTCCAAAACTCACTCAAGAGCATTGTAAGCTTGATTCTGATGTTTTGTCCTCTGTTTCAAATACTTGTAGTCTTGTAATATGCAATGATATAATAAATAAAGAGAATATTGATGTGCCTACAAATGATGATTTTACTAATGCTTATATTGCCTCTACTGTACCTACAACTTCTGATGTGCATTTAGAACATACTGATGTGCCTACAAATGATGATTTTATTGATGTATATACTGCCTCTGTTGTGTCTACAATTTCTTATATGCATTCTGATACTGTTGTGCCTAATCTTCTTGATGTGCCCAAAAACAATAGTCTTACTGATAGTACTGATGTGCATACTGCCTTAGCTCTTCCTGGTACCAAAAATTTATGTTTCACTACTAATAAAATTGATCAAGATTATATAACCTGGCACAGAAGACAAGGGCACCCACATTCCATCATCTTACATAAAATCTTATCCAACTTAACTAACTCAAAATCTGTCACACACACACAACTTCCTCTTTATTCTGTGATGCATGTCAACTAGGGAAACTTCACAATGCAAGTTTCCCTCCTTCCTCTTCTCATGCCACTGCTCCATTAGAATTAGTTCATAGTGACGTATGGGGTCCTACCTCTTGACCTTCTTCTGAAGGTTTTAGGTATTACATACTAAGGGTGTTCAAAAGAACCTGTTGGAACCGGAACCAGTGGGTACTCGGGGTTTGGTTCTGATTCCTACTCAAAACCGACTGTCAATGGGTAGGTTCTGGTTCCAAATTTTTGGAACCGTTACTGTGTGGTTCCGGTTCCTATAGTTAGGAACCGAAACCAGAATCAAGAACTAGGAACCGAGACTAATATAAAATAAAATTAAAGATTAGGGGGGTAAATAAAAACTTTTGTAGAAAAAGTAATGTGAATACATTTATATTTATATTTCATAACATTTAAAGTAAGTTGGTTTAACTTTTGAGAATCTACCTTTACCAAGTAATGGAGTTTATAATTTTGAATTTATAATTTGTAATTTTATTTTTGTTAACAAGTTCCAGGTGGGGGGTATTTGTAAGTTTTTAAGGGTTTTTTTGCCATTTTAAAAACTTCTGGGGGGTCATTGTTCGATTCCGGTTCTGGTTCCAAATTTCAAAGAACCGTCGGTTCCGATTTCGGTTCCGGTTCCGGTTCCTTCAAAAAATGTAGGGTACTCGAAACCAACACCCCTATTACATACAGTTCCTTGATGACTATAACAGATACACTTGGTTGTTTCCCCTTAGAACCAAAGCTGAAGTTAAGTCCATCTTTATTAAATTTCATCATCTTGCTGAGAGGCAATTTAGTTACAAATTAAAATGTTTACAATCTAATCAAGGAGGGGAATTCACAACACTTCATACATATCTCACAAACTTAGGCATTCAGTTTAGATATTCATGCTCACATATCCATCAACAAAATGGTAGAAGCGAAAGAAAACATAGGCATATAGTGGAAACAGGACTAACCTTGCTCGCCCATGCTTCATTGCCTCTTCATTTTTGGTGGTTATCATTTGAAACTGTTGTTTATTTAATTAACAAAATGCCTACCCCTGTTTTAAACAATGTCTCACCTTATCAAATGTTGTTTAAAGTATCTCCTGTCTGTGAAAGCTTAAGGGTCTTTGGATGCTTTTGTTTCCCTTACCTTAGAGTTTTTAATCGCCATAAATTCAGTTTTCATAGTACCAAATGTGTCTTTGTTGGGTATAGCCTAGTTCATAAAAGCTAAAAATGTCTACAACCCAATGGTAAACTAGTTATTTCACCTAGTGTTAAATTAAATGAACTAGAGTTTCCTTTCTCTCTTAACACTTTTCACCCTCGATTTGTTCCTCAATCTAATTTTGAATCTAGTTTTGAGCCCTCTCATACTTAGTCTACAGCTAGTACATCTCTACTTTTTCCATTCACACCTATACCTTCTCCTAAGTCTCCACAAAGGCCTTCTAAAGATCCCTCTGCTGTAACTAATTCCTCAAGTAAGTCTGATTCTTTAACAGTAGCAGCTGGTGCTAATTCGACAAAATCACATACTACACATCACACTTCCTTACCTACTTTCAGTTCAACACAATTCAAACCATTAGACACACACTCACACCAACCTGCATACCCAAACACCTCAGTTAATTCTCTTCCTGTCATTTCACCAAACCAATCATTACCAGCCTGTAATCTTGAAGTTGATCTCACATTACCCTATAATTCCACACCCTATAATTTCACATCTCAACCAAGACCTTTAACCAAGTCATCATCATCAAACACTTCCAAATCTCCTTTTACAGACTCAAACACCTCCACACACCAGCCACCAAACTCAAACACCTCCACAGAATTTACAACCTCAAACACCTCCACACACCAGCCTACAAACTCAAACACTTCAGCACCTCATCTGTCTATCCTCTCTGAATATCTTGATTTTCCTTCATGCTCACTTGAGGTTGATCTCACATCACTGAAGAATTCTATTGATTTCATGAGTCTCAAATCATCTACCTCAAATACACACCCTATGACTACAAGATCCAAAGTAGCAGTAGCTCTTTTCAACACAGTATATTCCACCAAACCAATCATTACCAGCCTGTAATCTTGAAGTTGATCTCACATTACCCTATAATTCCACACCCTATAATTTCACATCTCAACTTGGACCTTTAACCAAGTCATCATCATCAAACACTTCCAAATCTCTTTTTACAGACTCAAACACCTCCACACACCAGCCTATAGACTCAAACACATCCACAGAATTTACAAACTCAAACACCTCCACACACCAACCTACAAACTCAAACACTTCAGCCCCTCATCTACCTATCCTCTCTGAATATCCTGATTTACCTTCATGCTCACTTGAGGTTGATCTCACATCACTACAGAATTCTATTGAATTCATGAGTCTCAAATCATCTACCTCAAATACACACCCTATGACTACAAGATCCAAAGCAGCAATAGCTCCTTTCAACACAATATATTCCACAGCTCTTAATTCAGAAATCACAGCTGTTGTTTCTGAACCTAAAATTGTATTTGAGGCCCTCCATAGTCTTGCATGGAAATGAGCAATGCAAAGTGAATTTGATGCATTAATGAAAAATGACACATGGATCCTTGTTCCCCCTCTTCCTAATAAAAATGTTGTAGGCAACAAGTGGGTTTTTAGAACAAAATATAATGTTGATGGTTCCCTGCAAAAGTACAAAGTTAGACTTGTTGCTAAAGGTTTTCAACAAACTCCTAGCCTAGATTATTTTGAAACTTTTAGTCTAGTTATCAAACCATCTACTATTAGGATAATCCTCACCTTAGTTGTCACAAATGGGTGGCACATTCAACAAGTGGATGTTAATAATGCCTTCTTGAATGGGACCTTAAATGAAGAAGTTTACATGAGTCAACCTATTGGTTTTGAGGATCCTACCAGGCCTTCCTTTGGTTTGATAAGCTGAAGACTGCCTTATATCACAAAGGGTTCCAAAATTCAGTTTTTGATTCTAGCTTGTTTGTGTTTTGTCACAACTCATTTTTCACCTATGTACTTGTTTACGTGGATTATATTCTTATTACCAGATCAGATAAGTGTTTTATCACTCAACTTATGAAAGATCTACATGATGAGTTCTCTCTTAAGACTCTTGGCTCTTTACAATATTTTTTGGGGTTAGAAGCAGAGCAAATATGCTTCAGATCTACTGTCTAAAACTAAGATGTTGGATTGTCATGCCTGCTCTACACCCATGGCTATAGGCACCAAACTTTGCTCTACTGATAGTGAACTCTTTGCTGATCCAAGCCTTTATCGCAGCACCATAGGAGCCCTTCAATACTTAACTCTTACAAGACCAAACATCAGTTTTCCTGTCAATAAACTGAGTCAGTTCTTGCAAGCACCTACAGAGCTCCAGTGGCAAGCCTGTAAGAGAATATTAAGGTATATCAAGGGAACACAACACTATGGGTTACATTTTAAGCCAACCAGCACTTTAAAAGTTAAGTGCTATGCTGATGCCGATTGGGGAAGCAATCTAGAGGACAAAAGATCTACAAGTGGCTATTGTGTATACATGGGGCCGAACTTGATCCAGTGGAGTTTTAGAAAACAAAAGGTTGTAGCACTTTCTTCCACAGAGGCTGAGTATAGAGCTTTAGCTCATACAGCCATAGAAATTGCATGGCTTTAGAGTTTGTTCACTGAGTTGGGTTTACAAGTTAATGTCACTCTTGTCATTTGGTATGACAATGTGAGTGTTGGAGCCCTAGCAGCTAATCCTGTGTTTCATTCAAGAACCAAACACATTGAGATCGATGCTCATTATATTAGAGAGCAAGTTCTTGCCAAAAAAACTGCTCATACAGTATGTCCCTTCCAAGCTCCAAATAGCTGTCTTAACTAAAGCACTATCAGTTACTCAATTTACAAAACTCAGGAACAAGCTGAATGTTGTAAGTTAAGAAAACATATAGCTGAAAAAAGATCAGAACTTGAGTTACAGATGCAATTTTTCTTCTGGTTTGAGCTACTACTGCAGTTTACAGATTTGAGTTGCAAACGCCCTTGTTGTTTGGTTGTGTTTTCAAAATTGTAAAGTTGTTGAGCTGCAGATTTTTGAGCTAAAAATGCAGTTTGCAGATTTAGTTTGCTAATTTAAGTTGCAGATGAAGCAGCATTTTTTGTTGTTTGGTTGTTATGTTTAATTGTTGAGTTGGTGAGCTACTTATTTGAGCAGAAAAATATTGCCAATTTGAGCAAATTTTTTTAGTAGCAGAATTTGTAAACTGGAGTAGCATAGTTTGTAGTTTTGAGTAGCAAAGCAGTTTGTAGATTTGAGTAGCAGAGTTGTGTTGAAAATTCAGTTTGTAGATTTGAGTGGCTAATGTTGAAGTTGAACTATTGAAGTTATTGAGGTCTTGCAGTTGTTGAAGCTAGTGAATTTGTTGAAGTTGTGCCTGTTTATAAAGTCTGTAGAATCCACAAAGGATTAGTCACAGCAAAAGAAGCCTAGAATTACAGTCCAGTTTAAGGGGGAATGTCAATCTATGGGCAAAACAAACTGATAACATACTCAAGGCACACTCAGACTAGCTCAAGGGGGAATGTAAGAATAAGTTTGATTAAAAGGACTAATCTTTCCAACTATCAAAAGATGTGGGCCTCTTTGTAAAATTACTGAAACGATGTCGTTTCAGTAATACTCCTCAGTTAAGTTGATCAAGCTACTCTCTTCAGCTAACTCTCTTCATCAGTTCATTCATCTACTTTACTCTCTTGCAAGTTCACTATATAAAAGAGATTTTTGATTGTAAAACTCTGATCAATTAATGAAATACAGATTCAATTCTCAGCTTCTTTCGACTTTTCTCTTTAAGATTTACACTTTTTGCCAAATTCTCAAATGTAGAGGGTTTGGGCTAATGGTTATTTGGTAGACATTTGAAGACAATTGTATCCGAAATGATATTTAATTAAAGGCAAAATAGGTATAAAATTCATATTACCTCGGTAAACTTTAAATAACACCCCTTGAGAAGGTAATCTGATTACCCCCTATATTACCAACAGAAAATACTATTTACAACAAAAGATTACTATAATATTTTATTACTTGCAAACCAAACAAGGGAATCTTGTAAATTAAATGAAGATTATCGAAGTAATCTTATATGATCCTGAATCAAACGCACCCATGAAGTTAAGTTAAGTGGATTGTTACATAAAATATAATCATGCAAGTTGGTTTTCGATAATTCTTTGACATCGGTTTAAGTATATATATAGTCATGCATATTTGAGTTAATTAGAGCTTTATAAATTGATAGTTAGTATAAAATTAAGGTGTTCATTTAGCACATAATAAGTTTATCAACGTTTCCTATCATATAGAAATGGGTCAAACGCAGTATTTGTAGATTCAAAGTGTATAAGTGACATTAACCCTACTATTTAATAAAATATAATATACAATTTTTATAATATTTAAAAAATTTAATTTAAGGCTATCATTTATATGAATAAATGTAATATTAAACTGTTGTTCTGTAATAAATATATTCATCTTCAAATGAAAAGTACTTATCATGCTTTTCGCTTCTGATGCGGCTGTTTAAGAGTTTAAAAATGGCTAATTATTATGTAAGGTTAAGAGCAATTAGTTAGTTAATTAAATTGAAAGGAAAATTATGTATGGTAGGCAATATTGCAATCAACTAATTAGGTCTATTATTATAGAATTTAGTATAAAAACCGTAACTACTTCACTTCTAGTTCCTCTAATATTCATCACTATAAATTAGAGTCACCAATATTGTTTTTAACCCAAAAGAAAANTCGATGTTGGTGGGGTGTCTCTTAGAGATTGGTTGTGCTACAAGAGTCTTTTGCGGCTCTTGGAACCTTTTCGATAATGAATTAATTTTTTTTGCTTTTGTCATAGATTTGGACTCATTCTTGTAAATTTCATTAAAAATGTAGTATCTCTCTAGGCAAGTATTTACTGAGTATCTTATAGAGAGAATCTAGAGAATTGCTAGCTTAAAAAAAAGGTGTTCATCTAAATTTTTTATCCTTAATCTAGTTATAACATACTATTACACAATGATTATTTCTCACATATATAAATCCATGTTAATTCCTTCACTGAGACATTGTGTGCAATCCTCTTGCCAGCTTGACGTATCCCAACCGCTACAATATAATACCTACAAAATAAAGAAAGCAATGGGGTGAGCTATAAATACTCAATAAGTAAATCAAATCTAACTATGCTCTTACGTCGTTGTCCCCGTTTTCGCTATACTACTTCTAAATTTCTGCTTGCTTTCTCTCTTTATTCTCAGGCATACTACTTAGTAGTCTTCTATTTTTTTCAAATCTTTCTAAATCCTTCTACTGCTGTGCTATTCTTTATCATTTTATTTCTCCTCTCTACTAGATTATAACTTTCTGTTTCTTTCTCTACTCAACAAATCGCTAAGTTTCCTTGCTATTTGTCATGTTTCTAATTTTTGTTCTTTTTTAGCAAGTATCTAATTTCTTTTCTTTTCTTGTATATCTCTAATTTCTTTTCTATTGTCGTAGGCTTCTATTTTCTTTTCTTCTCTATTCTAATAGGTTTCTATTTTCTTTTCTTCTCTATTATCATAGGCTTCTATTTTCTTTTCTTGGCTAATCAGACATGCAATAATAAAATAAATTTTTTAATCTATGCATAAATGCATAAGATGCAATGCACATAAAATGTCTAATGCATATGCAAATGATCATGTTTGTATTCTTTCTAAAAATTCTTTTCTAATTCTTTCTGAAATTCTTTTCCTTTCTTTCTGAAATTCTTTCTGTTTTCTATTTCTTATTCTATTTTTCTTTCTTTCTGAAATTCTTTCTGTTTTTTGTTTCTTATTCAATTTTTTCTTTCTTTCTGAAACTCTTTCTATTTTTCTGTTTCTTATTCTATTTTTCTTTCTTTTTGAAACTCTTTCTGTTTTCTGTTTCTTATTCTATTTTTCTTTCTTTCTTAAACTCTTTCTGTTTTCTGTTTCTTATTCTATTTTTCTTTCTTTCTGAAACTCTTTCTATTTTCTGTTCTTGTTTGCCGATCGGACTAGGTTGAGGCATGGATTTGGAACCCTGGTCGTGTGAGCGTATTCTGAAATTCTTTCTAGGTACAATCCTCATCCACATGCACTTCTAGCGGACTGTACAATTATGCGGGAAACTTCTGCATCTCTGTCGCCACTAGCTAATGCAGAGAATGCTCACAGGTTCCCCATCGCAACAGCCCTCTGAAAACATGCTTTGTAAATCTGCAAAATAACTAGCTATACATTTTCCAATAATTTTAAAATTTCTAAAATATATGATATGCTATGTCATGCATTTATATGTTGTCCAAGCATGATCCCAAAATATGTGTCTGACTCTATCATGTATTCTATTAATTCTAAGGCTTTTATTTCTATACTTTTCCTGAAAGCCCAAAGTTCTATTCCAGTAACACACTTAAATTAAACATTTTCTATTTTATTCTTTATTTCTAAATTCTATGCATCGTGTGTACGTACGCGATTCTATATTTTCTACATAATTTTATAATTCTTCAATTCTATTATGCTATGTAAAATGTACATGTACACAATTACATTATCTGTCACAAAATCTACTCTTTAACATTTTCTAATGTAACAAACATGCCTTGTACAACTTTCTAAATACAAATCTTAATGCTATAAATTTTCATTTTTTAACATGACCATCAACATTGTTACACATGCCCTTCTTTCTTCTTTTCTTTTGGCTACATTCTATACATTAATCTATATTGTCATATTAATCATTGTAAATTCAATCTAACATATGGCACAACATATATACTTTGGCTAAATTCTAATTTCTTTATAACATTCTTAACTAAACTTTTGGCCAATACAACATATTCTCAAGATCTTCTAGCACAATTCTATAACTTATAATATATAATAAGGCATGAAAACTATACTCATACCAGTCAATTTCTAAAATGGGCATGTATTTAATACATAAACTAAACATCTATTTCTTTGATGTTTCTTTGATATTTATACTTGGGATAGCTTTTCTATCCTTTATACAATCAAATCACTTATTACATATTATTTATAACTAATCTCAAAACAAGAAACAACAATATACTCATTTGGCCAAGCCATTCTTTGAATGATCTTTCTAATTTCAAGCATACATGCTTGACAATTTATTGTGGCATATTGTAATATTATAATATAATCACCCATATTTTACTATCATCAATACTTCACTGTTGCAACAATTTAATATGCAATTCTTGCCATAACTTTTCTAAAGTCATAAGTTTCAAAACTCATAATTCAATGACTAAATACAATATGCCATTCAAACTAAAGCTAAAAGTTCAAGCATATTGAACCATGCACTAAAGGCCTTTCATTTCATTGAACTAACATGACCAAGTGATATTCTAAATTTTGGCATAACAAAATGCACTCTTGAATACTAAAATTTACACTGGGTTAAGCCTAACATAACCTTTCAACTTCAATTCTTTCCTTTCTCAAAAAAATTCTTCAATAAGATTTAACAAACTCATGCATGCATTTCTCTTTGAATTTTCATCAAACAATTCACATGCAAATACTTGGTTGGCCACACTTCCACATCTCTCCAAATCCACCAAAATTGGAGCAAAAACTCACCAAGCTTAAATTCAAATCTGGCTGGATTCAACACTTCCAAATTCCAACATCAACTCATTAAAATTTCATCCAAAGTTCAACCAAAACATCACATCTACATAACTACTCATCTTGGCTGAACCTCTACACATTATTCTCCATCAAACAAGCATCTAAACAGTCAATATTTCTTATCATACACAAACACTCAAGAATCAACTTACACATATACTACTCAAATTAAAGCTTAGATTAGGTTTACTTACCTTTTTCTTGCAAGAATCATTTTCTTTGCTTCCTTTGCTCACTTTCTCCATTGATTCATGCTAAAACACATAAATTCATGAGAAGTCATACTTATAAAACACAAATCACAAACTTTTGCAAAAATTCTTACCTTAGAAAGCCACAAAATGAACATATGTTCACTTAGGTATGAATTCTCATGTAATTCTCTTGGAAGACTTTGAAGAAATGGAGGAGAAATGGGGGAAGAAGGTGGTGTGCCCAAGGGATGAGAATGGCTAGGGTTTGTCATATAGTATGTATATTCCCATTTTGCCCTTACACTTTTATGATAATTTCAATTATGCCGTACGTGCATTTACCGATATACCCTCACTTTTCAATGGATTTAACATATGTTCTTGGTCATTTTCACTCCCCACTTTTTCATCTAGTTGTGAGTGAAAAGATTATTTTAACCTTATTCTTTAATTTCTTTCTATTGCTTTACAAACATATATTTATCTCGGCATCACATCACATGTACTTTCCATAATCTTTCTACCACTCTATTCTTATGGCTAGCACACTTAATACATTATATTTATCATACTCACTTTTCACTTGAACATGTGATTCTATGTGAAATGACCATTTTGCCCCTATTGAAACTTTTATGGAAATCCACTATAAAACTAGTTAAATATATTCACTATGACTATAAAATAATCCCTACCATATTTCTGAATGTGGGTATTACATTTCTCCCCTCTTTATAAGAATTTCGTCCCCGAAATTCTAGCATTTATCTTGGGAACATATCCTTTCATCTCTTGCTTTACCCATCGCGTAGCCTTCTCTACTTTGTGATTCCTTCAAAGGACTCTCATTAGTGGAATATTCTGATCTCAGACTTTTATTATCTTTTTGTCTTGTATCTGAACTTGTTGTTCTGTATACACTAGATTCTCTTCTAATTTCTACTTTATTGTCCTCGATACATACGAAGGATCACTCACTAACTTGCCAAGCTACACGACATGGGATAGATCAAGTATCATATATGTACTACAATAAATCTATAGGTTCCCTTGCCCATTCTTTGTGATATCTCAATTGGGCTTAAATTTCTTTAAATGATTTTCTTATCTATGCTGAATCTTAAGACATATTTATTGGGGCAATTCTTAGCAAAAACTCTGTTACCCAATTGGAATTCCACATTTCTTCCTTTTTTTTAAGTTTGCATAACTCTTTTATCTTTTTGGGGCTCAACATACTGTTTCCTTGGGTATATCGAATATCCTGACTATCCTTCTGGCATATATTTGGCCTAACCATTCTTATCTACTGTTATGGTTACTGATAGAGTAATATATCTCTTATGCACTTGCCAACTTATTATCTTGTGTCATTACTTGTCAACTAATTATTCCTCTAAATTCTTGGCACCACTTCTATTTATCCATATGAAGCCATGGAAATTTGATTCTTTCCTTGTCATCTTATTATGCTTTCGTGCAGCGGGCGGGCGGGGGGGCGAGGGTCTATACACATATAGAGTGATCCATTATTATTTATTTATTTCCACTAAATAAGATTGGTGCACCCTCTCATTCTTGTAAATGTCCATGTTCATGGACTTATTTTTGCTAATGCTTATGCTTTGGTTGGTGTTTTTGGATTCTTTTGAACCTTACCCAAGGATGTCTATGGTTGGTTGCTCTCTTTGCTTTCTTTAGTCTCCGCTTGGTTCCATTTCTTTGCTAAAAGGAATGGCAAATAGAGAAGATTGGGGATAGTCTTAGATAGAATCATTTTTTTTACCCTAAGTCAGGGCTTGTCCTGAGATAGGATGGCCCTTTTTTAAGTCTCTTGTACATTCTTTTCTCCTTTTCTATAAAAGCTTATTTATCCAAAAGAAAAAAAAAATATTATGATTATAAATCATTAAAAATATTATAATTGTGGTCACTTTCCTAGTTCTCTTCTAAGGTAATACCCTCCTCCTAATATTATATATCAATTTGTTTTTTTATAATCAAAATTCCTCTCATCAATCCATTTGCTTAAAACAATAACACATTTTCCATCCTTCATCAATTCATTTGTAATTTGTTTAATAGTATTTGATTTTTATTCTAAGCAATGAAGCTTATGAACAAAGCTTTTTTATCAGACTGATTTTGTTACTCAATGAAGAAGAATAAGAAAGAGGCAAAAATGCATGTTTTGAGTCTACTACCTAGGAAAACATAAAGTTTTATTTAAGATAAATAATAGAATTGGGAGTAATTGGTTTTATTTTTCATGAAAGAAAAATTCAATATATAGTAAAGGTTTCAAA